>NC_058082.1:560526139-560616139 GCF_014858855.1 Bufo gargarizans | reverse complement strand
GGATGATCTGTGGGGTCGCCCATAAGGCTAGGCCCTTCACTGTAGTTATTAACCCCTTTCAGCAGTCCCCCATTCACTGAAGGGGGGACTGCGGAAAAAGGTTAATAACTACTGTGAAGACCCCCCCGGTGGTGATGAGGGTGTGGCTTCATGGGGTGGGGGTCGTGGCTTCACGTGGGCTCGTGCCCCAGATGTCTTCAGACCCTAGCAACGCCCCTGCTGACAATACAAATAGCTCCCAGATCCATAAAATATCTGAGTTGGGAAACGACCCGACTTCCTATATGTATTAAACTATCCACCACTGATTATAAAGATCCTAGCTGATATAGAACGCTGGATGAAATACCCATTGTCAATGGAGGGTGAGGTCAGCTTTTAAAAATGGTGTGTATACCAAAACTCCTCTACCTCATGCAAACTATTCGTTTCCTTCTCAAACACTCCGTTATCACCACTCTGGGATCTGCATTTAGATATTTTCTATGGGCAGGAAGGAGGCCTAGGATATCTCTGGCTAAGTTGCAACTACCCAAAATTTTGGGAGGCCTGGCGCTGCCGGACCTGAGATGTTATAACTTGGCCAGCCTTATGAGACACGGCATTCACTGGATCTTTGGCACTAAGTTCTATACCAACCATACCCTAGAGGCACAATCAGTGCTCCCATGGAATTTGAAGGCATTACTACACACTAAATATGCGGCTATACCCTCTTCAGTTAGAACCAGTTTACTAGCGAAAGATACCATAGCTGCTTGGAAAGGGACCCGTAAAATATTTGACCTACCTTTCATGCTCTCACAATACATGAGCATTTAGGGCCACCCAGAATTCCCGGTAGGGTTAGAATCAGGGGTGTAGCTAAAGGCTCATGGACCCTGGTGCAAGAATTCAACTTGGGCCCCCCTTTCCTCATTACTTTGTGGCCAGGGGCAGGGAAGCAGATAGCCTTCGTGCTGCCTGAAGCAAAAGTTGAAACGGCGCCCCCCCCATGCCAAATTCTTGACCTAACCCTTTCCCTCCAGCCAGAGGTGTAATTTGACCTGCATTCACTTTCTATAATACTGGTGTCTTCTTATGCGGCACAAGGGTCTTTGGGCCCCCTCAGGCTCCTGGGCCTGGTAGCGACTGCACCCCCTATAGCTACACCCCTGGTTAGAATCTAAACACTTTGTGAGATGGGCTGCGGGCATTAACCGTTGAGACCTCCAACGATCTTGAGACTGGAGGTCCTGTTCCTTTGATGTGATGGAGCAGCAGGTCAAGCACCCTGATTCTTCATTAATTTTCATTGGGTCTCCAGCTCTCCCATAGAGAATAAATAGAGTGGAAGGGCACACGCCCCACCCACCACTCCATCACATCGGGGAAACGGGACCCCTATTCTGAAGGATCTGTGGGGGTCCAGGAATCAGCGATCTGTTCGTTATCTTCTAAACTTGGCACAACCCCTTTAAATGCCATGTACCAATATCAATGAATATGTCAGAAAAAGTGTAGATGGGGCATGAATATATTTTTGCTGCCATCACTAGGTATGATGACACCCTGAACAAACTTTTCAGGTCACTCACCCCTGCCCAGGACATATATTCTATAGATAACATGGCTGTATAAGCATCTTCCTTCCAGGTCACACTTCAGTTCACACCACCTTGTGTAATACACTAAATATGCTGCTACCAGGTGTTTTTGGTATTTAACAGGATAATTTAAAGTTCTCTACACACAGTAGCCAAAATGTACTAATGTCACTGTGTATAGGTCTCCTTATAAAATTTGGTGCATTTTTTGCACAATTTGCAGAATGTAGTTTTAGAAAAAGCTATTACCTAGATACGAAGGGGGATTGTGAAAGCGAGAAAACCCAGATGACGTAACAATCTTCGTCATGTTTAGAGTGTAGTTATACAGTCAACTTCCCCATTTACTTCACACCAACATGAAGTTTCTCGTCTTACTTACCCTCCTTTGGAGCTCTGTAGAAGGTGAGTCTCACTGTTATGGGGGTTCTGTAGCCGCCACTTTTAAGAGGTCTTGTGACTTTCACTGCTATAGGATACTGTGGCTTTTACAATTTTGGGGTACTATGGCTTTTACTGTTATGAGGTCATTTGGCTGTCACTGTTATAGGACACTGTGACTGTCGCTGTTATTGGGGTACAGTTATTGTAAATGTTATGGAGCACTGTGGCTGTCGCTGTTATTGGGGTACAGTTATTGTAAATGTTATGGAGCACTGTGGCTGTCGCTGTTATTGGGGTACAGTTATTGTAAATGTTATGGAGCACTGTGGCTGTCGCTGTTATTGGGGTACAGTTATTGTAAATGTTATGGAGCACTGTGGCTGTCGCTGTTATTGGGGTACAGTTATTGTAAATGTTATGGAGCACTGTGGCTGTCGCTGTTATTGGGGTACAGTTATTGTAAATGTTATGGAGCACTGTGGCTGTCGCTGTTATTGGGGTATAGTTATTGTAAATGTTATGGGGCACTGTGGCTGTCGCTGTTATTGGGGTACAGTTGTTGTAAATGTTATGGAGCACTGTGGTTGTCACTGTTATGGGGCACTGTGGCTGTCGCTGTTATTGGGGTATAGTTATTGTAAATGTTATGGAGCACTGTGGCTGTCGCTGTTATTGGGGTACAGTTGTTGTAAATGTTATGGAGCACTGTGGCTGTCGCTGTTATTGGGGTACAGTTATTGTAAATGTTATGGAGCACTGTGGCTGTCGCTGTTATTGGGGTACAGTTGTTGTAAATGTTATGGAGCACTGTGGCTGTCGCTGTTATTGGGGTACAGTTGTTGTAAATGTTATGGAGCACTGTGGCTGTCGCTGTTATTGGGGTACAGTTATTGTAAATGTTATGGAGCACTGTGGCTGTCGCTGTTATTGGGGTACAGTTGTTGTAAATGTTATGGAGCACTGTGGTTGTCACTGTTATGGGGCACTGTGGCTGTCGCTGTTATTGGGGTATAGTTATTGTAAATGTTATGGAGCACTGTGGCTGTCGCTGTTATTGGGGTACAGTTGTTGTAAATGTTATGGAGCACTGTGGCTGTCGCTGTTATTGGGGTACAGTTATTGTAAATGTTATGGAGCACTGTGGCTGTCGCTGTTATTGGGGTACAGTTGTTGTAAATGTTATGGAGCACTGTGGCTGTCGCTGTTATTGGGGTACAGTTGTTGTAAATGTTATGGAGCACTGTGGCTGTCGCTGTTATTGGGGTACAGTTATTGTAAATGTTATGGAGCACTGTGGCTGTCGCTGTTATTGGGGTATAGTTATTGTAAATGTTATGGAGCACTGTGGCTGTCGCTGTTATTGGGGTATAGTTATTGTAAATGTTATGGAGCACTGTGGCTGTCGCTGTTATTGGGGTATAGTTATTGTAAATGTTATGGAGCACTGTGGCTGTCGCTGTTATTGGGGTACAGTTATTGTAAATGTTATGGAGCACTGTGGCTGTCGCTGTTATTGGGGCACTGTGGCTGTCGCTGTTATTGGGGTATAGTTGTTGTAAATGTTATGGAGTACTGTTGTTGTCTCTGTTATGGGGCACTGTGGCTGTCGCTGTTATTGGGGTACAGTTGTAAATGTTATGGGGCACTGTGGCTGACACTGTTATGGGGCACAGTTATTGTAAATGTTATGGAGCACTGTGGCTGTCACTGTTATTGGGGTACTGTGGCTGTCACTGTTATTGGGGTACAGTTGTTGTAAATGTTATGGAGCACTGTGGCTGTCGCTGTTTTTGGGGTACTGTGGCTGTCACTGTTATTGGGGTACTGTGGCTGTCACTGTTATTGGGGTATAGTTGTTGTAAATGTTATGGACCACTGTTGTTGTCACTGTTATGGGGCACTGTGGCTGTCGCTGTTATTGGGGTACAGTTGTTGTAAATGTTATGGACCACTGTGGCTGTCGCTGTTATTGGGGTACAGTTGTTCTAAATGTTATGGAGTACTGTGGCTGTCGCTGTTATTGGGGTACAGTTGTTGTAAATGTTATGGAGTACTGTGGCTGTCGCTGTTATTGGGGTACAGTTGTTGTAAATGTTATGGGGCACTGTGGCTGTCCCTTTTATTGGGGTACAGTTGTTGTAAATGTTATGGGGCACTGTGGCTGTCACTGTTATTGGGGTACAGTTGTTGTAAATGTTATGGACCACTGTGGTTGTCACTGTTATGGGGCACTGTGGCTGTCGCTGTTATGGGGGTATACTGTTGTTGTAAATGTTATGGGGCACTGTGGTTGTCACTGTTATTGGGGTACTGTAATTGTCACTGTTATTGGGGTACTGTGGCTGTCACTGTTATTGGGGTACTATGGCTGTCACTGTTATTGGGGTACTGTGGTTGTCACTGTTATTTGGGTACTGTGGTTGTCACTGTTATTGGGGCACTGTGGCTGTCGCTGTTATTGGGGTACAGTTGTTGTAAATGTTATGGGGCACTGTGGCTGTCGCTGTTATTGGGGTACAGTTGTTGTAAATGTTATGGAGTACTGTGGCTGTCGCTGTTATTGGGGTACAGTTGTTGTAAATGTTATGGGGCACTGTGGCTGTCCCTTTTATTGGGGTACAGTTGTTGTAAATGTTATGGGGCACTGTGGCTGTCCCTTTTATTGGGGTACAGTTGTTGTAAATGTTATGGAGCACTGTGGCTGTCGCTGTTATTGGGGTACAGTTGTTGTAAATGTTATGGAGTACTGTGGCTGTCGCTGTTATTGGGGTACAGTTGTTGTAAATGTTATGGGGCACTGTGGCTGTCGCTGTTATTGGGGTACAGTTGTTGTAAATGTTATGGACCACTGTGGCTGTCACTGTTATGGGGCACTGTGGCTGTCGCTGTTATTGGGGTATAGTTGTTGTAAATGTTATGGGGCACTGTGGCTGTCGCTGTTATTGGGGTACAGTTGTTGTAAATGTTATGGACCACTGTGGCTGTCGCTGTTATGGGGGTATACTGTTGTTGTAAATGTTATGGACCACTGTGGTTGTCACTGTTATGGGGCACTGTGGCTGTCGCTGTTATTGGGGTATAGTTGTTGTAAATGTTATGGACCACTGTGGCTGTCGCTGTTATGGGGGTATACTGTTGTTGTAAATGTTATGGACCACTGTGGTTGTCACTGTTATGGGGCACTGTGGCTGTCGCTGTTATTGGAGTACAGTTGTTGTAAATGTTATGGACCACTGTGGCTGTCGCTGTTATGGGGGGTATACTGTTGTTGTAAATGTTATGGGGTACTGTGGCTGTCACTGTTATTGGGGTACTGTAATTGTCACTGTTATTGGGGTATAGTTGTTGTAAATGTTATGGGGCACTGTGGCTGTCGCTGTTATTGGGGTACAGTTGTTGTAAATGTTATGGACCACTGTGGCTGTCGCTGTTATTCGGGTACAGTTGTTGTAAATGTTATGGAGTACTGTGGCTGTCGCTGTTATTGGGGTACAGTTGTTGTAAATGTTATGGGGCACTGTGGCTGTCCCTTTTATTGGGGTACAGTTGTTGTAAATGTTATGGGGCACTGTGGCTGTCGCTGTTATTGGGGTACTGTGGCTGTCACTGTTATGGGGCACTGTGGCTGTCGCTGTTATTGGGGTATAGTTGTTGTAAATGTTATGGACCACTGTGGCTGTCACTGTTATTGGAGTACAGTTGTTGTAAATGTTATGGACCACTGTGGCTGTCGCTGTTATGGGGGGTATACTGTTGTTGTAAATGTTATGGGGTACTGTGGCTGTCACTGTTAATGGGGTACTGTAATTGTCACTGTTATTGGGGTACTGTGGCTGTCACTGTTATTGGGGTACTGTGGCTGTCACTGTTATTGGGGTACTGTGGTTGTCACTGTTATTGGGGTACTGTGGTTGTCACTGTTATTGGGGCACTGTGGCTTTCGCTGTTATTGGGGTACAGTTGTTGTAAATGTTATGGAGCACTGTGGTTGTCACTGTTATGGGGCACTGTGGCTGTCGCTGTTATTGGGGTATAGTTGTTGTAAATGTTATGGACCACTGTGGTTGTCACTGTTATTGGGGTACTGTGGTTGTCACTGTTATTGGGGTACTGTAGCTGTCACTGTTATGGGGCACTGTGGCTGTCACTGTTATGGGGTACTGTGGTTGTAAATGTTATGGGGTACTGTGGCTGCCACAATTATCGGGGTACTATGGCCGTTACTGTTATGAGGTCTTTTGGCTGTCACTGTTATGGGGTAATTTGGCTGCCGCTGTTACAGGTGTGCTGTGGCTCAAGTTGTCACTGTTGGATGTCCAGAGTCATAATAACTATTTGAAAAATAGCATTGTCCCAAGGGGTCTACGTATTCATTTTCTACCAATCCAGGTTTTCTGAATAAATGGGAACAAGAGGCTAGGAATAGTTCCTTGCGTCTGATGCATCTGCTATTAGATGAGGAGAAAAACACATTAGAAATTTTGAACATCAATCCTTTTCCCAGGAAGCAGATTTCCCCAACAAAGAAAAACAGTTACAAAATACATTGGAAAAATGTCAATATCATCTCAAAGAAAGTAAACATCGGCAATTTGTGAGGGATCTGTCGGATTTCTGAAAGAATTGGATTTATACATCTCTGCCGCATAAAAGGGATAATAAAAAGAGCAATACTGACCAGTCATCTACTGAAACTGACTTTTCAGTCTAAGATAAAGAAACCAGTGTGAAATTAAATAAAAGCCCGAATAGGGGTGGAGACTATAGAGGTCGATTGAGGTGGGCCACTAGGGGCCTTGATCAAAGTTTTTTAGGACAGACCAACCAGGCTCCAATTTATTCCCTACGCAGTTGCAATCAATCACAACCGAATTGATTTCGGGCCCACAGGTGATTAACATCTCAAAACGACCCTTGAGTAACATTGAGATTAGGGTCCTCGAGTTAGGACTATCATTTGTACCCACACCTAGTTTTGATAGGTTCAATAGCATTAAGGATCTTCATTTATTCATACAAAAATTAAGATGGCATAAACATTTCAGACACATAGATAGACGTTGATGTCTTGAACTAGGCATCCCATTGGAGATACTTGGGGACATACAAACACTCTATGGTCTGGAGGCCGAAGGTAATAAAATACAGGAATAAGGCCCCTTTACAAATCTTAAACTAAAAAGCAACAAAATGCCCCCTACCACGGGGTAAGTCTCATGTATTTTGGTATTCCTCAACATGGTTTCCGAGGACTTGGAAACATTAAAACCCCCTACAGGGTTCTCTAACTGCTCTTCTGACATGACCGCCGCTGTTTCCTCCCTAGAAAAAGATTTTAATATTGTCATAAAACCATCCGACAAAGGGGGAAACACGGTGGTCATGGACATAGAGCAGTATAGAGATATGTGTGAAAATATTCTCAAAGATACTGAGACATATGAGATCCTACAAAAAGATCAAAATTAATCTTTCAGAAAGGACCTCAAAATCATTCTAGATGAGGCATTTGTGAGATTGTGGATAAACTCTGCCTGTAAATGTTTATGTTTAAATTGTATTGAAGCTGTCATTTGGCATTCCGGGCACTAGAGGCCACTGTTTTGCAGCACAGTCAGCACACTCTGGGATCTGCATATGCAAAGCAGATGATGACTCATGCTAGCTGTTTCTGAAAACCAGGAAGTGCTGATCTGACATGGTGGAAGCAATGTTCTTTGAGAGACTGAATCCGATTCCATCCTGGCTTGCGGATGTCCGGGAGTGAATGGACACGCAGAGGAAGGAGATTAGCTGTTGTCCCCTTACTGGGTCCGGCTCTTTGAAAGAGAGATTGCTCCAGAAAGACAGTGTACAGCATGTGGGCAGAAGTCTTATTATCAAGCAAGGCCGCACGGTTGCTGAGAGGTTGGTGGCCATCCCGGGTAAGCAGCATCCTCAGGCCCAGAACGGACGCAGGCCAGTACACCTGGTTACTGATTGTATTCTACTGTGTGGCGCCTGAAGTAACAAAGACTAGCCTAGGCCTTACTGTACTGGACTGCGGTGCAGTATTTGACTTGCAGGCTCTGCTGCGTCCGCCACCGGCTAGGTGTGTCCTCTTTAGCGGCACAAAACGACTTGCAGGCTCTGCTGTGTGCGTCATCGGGCTAGGCCTGCCCTCGGACAGGGACGGTGACTGTGGGCCTGGGGTATAACTTAGTCTGTATACTTATATTGTTGTGTTTTCACTATTGTTAAAGTAAAGTTTCTGTTCTTGCATATATAGCTGGTGTCAGTGTCGCTTTTCTTGTCTGTGACTTCGCTGTATCCTGGGAAGCCCACCCCGGTATACGGCTTACAACTTGGCGTAGTCGGCAGGATACAGCGACCGTTATGAACAGGAACGTGGCCCCAACAATATAGCTACCCCAGTAGGATACATCCCTGTAGGGGCACTGCTGCATCATCTGCCAAAGTATGACGGTAGAAACATGACATTGCAGGACTGGACTGAAACGGTGCGAAGTGCGGTTAAAATGTGTAACCTGACCCCCGAACTGCGGGCCAAGGTTGCGTTGGGAGCCCTAGAGGGTGACGTCAGGCGGACAGTGATGGTAAGGCCTGACTCCGAGAGAGATACCCTAGAGAAGATATTCTCCCTGCTAGAGAGAGCCCAAGGGGGGCGGGCCAAAGTGGTACAGTTACAGAGTCACTTCTTTAACCGACCCCAGCGAGAGGGCGAGACCCTGATCCAATATTCCAATGCTCTACAGGAGACGCTGAATGAGATACAACGGCGAGACCCTGAGTCCATGGGCGCCTTCCGGGAGGTGGATCAGCTTCTACGAGATCAGTTCATAGTGGGGCTCTCCAATAAATTCTTACAAGATAAATTACAAGAGATGACCCGATCAATGGCTGATATAACATTCTACAGTGTCTACTTAGCCGCCGTAGAGAGAGAGGAAGAACCCATACCTGCGGCAGCAAGAGTGGTGAATAGCACGCATGTTACAAGGGACCGGCCGGGGTCTGAAAAATCAGAGTCCTTAAAGTATGTGATCCAGGCCCTGCGGGCGTAATTGAAAGAGCTTCGGCTGGAAGTGTCCCAGATGAAGGCAGAACCATCCCGGCATCTGGAAACGGTCCCCGCACCTCGTGCCACTCCATCCAGAACAACCCCGGTGAGGGAGCCGGTCAGAAGAGGGCCCCTCTGTTGGGCTTGCCGAAAGTACGGTCATATGGCCAGAGAGTGCCCAGAACAGGTAGCGTCTGAGCCAACGTTAAAAGTTAAGCCATCTGCGTGAAGAACGTGACTTGTATGCCAGCAGCCCCGTATTAGAAGCCAAGTTGGAAGGCCGAAAGGTCTGCTGCCTAGTTGATACAGGGTCAGAGTGTACCCTAATGCCTCTGGAGTTCTTCGAGAGACACTTCAGGCATATGATGGAGCCCGAAGACGGGAGCGTCATCAGGCTGACGGCTGCCGATAATAGAGAGATGGATGTCCGAGGGATAGCCTGGATGCGGGTCTGACTGTTTGGGCAAGACATCGGCAAGAAAGGGGTCGTGCTGGTGGACCATTCGTCCCGGAAAGGAATGGACGTGACCCTGGGCATGAATATACTCAGAGACCTAGACCATCAACTCTATGCCAAGGAAGGGACGAAGTACTGGCAACGGGCCACCGCACACCGGCCTACCCAGAATGTCTTACAACAGATGGTGAGGAGCTGTAGCCTGCAAAAGAGTAACCTGTCCGGTCGGGCCATTGGAGACGTGAGGGTGCTCTGGAGGACCCTGCTAAAGATCCCACCTCGACAAGAGTGAATATTAATGCTGCCAATGGGGGCTGGACGACGATTGAATAGACTGGAGGTCCCAATCGAACCCGCTTATCAAGAAGAAACACAGATTCGCCCACTGGTAGCCCGGGCCCTCGCCGTTGTGAAGGACAGATGTGTGCCTATACGCTGCTGTAATGTTGAGGACTGCGAGTTAACCGTCCCCGCAAACACCCTGCTGGCCAAAGTTTATGTGTCCGAAGGGGGTATCGCTCGACGAAGGGGCTTCACGCTGCAGCTGGATAGGAGATCAGCCTGGACCTATGCCGTGGAGATCCATTCAAGGGAAACCCCGACAGCGGAGTGGAACGGTCGAGTGATCAAATAATGACCCGTATGGGGGTGGACTGCAGAACCCTGACCCCGGGGGAACAAAAGTTGCTGGAAGATACACTCTAGAGAATTTCAGGAGGCCAAGACATGATGAGGACTTTGGGTGTGCTACTGCTATCGAACATGAAATTCCACCGGCGATGCTGCGCCGATCAGGGAATGTTACCGTCAGATCCCACCTAAGATGTATCAGGAGGTGAAAGATATGGTGGCCAGCATGTTGGAGAACCGGGTGATCCAGGAGAGTCAAAGTCCGTGGGCTGCTCCGGTAGTCTTGGTGCGGAAGAAAGACGTGAGTCTCCGGTTCTGCGTGGATTATCGGAAGCTGAATGCTCAGACCGTCCGGGATGCCTACCCCCTTCCGCGGATTGAGGAGTCATTATCAGCCCTAAGCCAAGCAAAGTTCTTCTCAACTCTTGACCTGGCTAGTGGGTACTGGAAGGTGCCGTTGGCCAAGAAGGACAAAGCCAAGACAGCCTTCATTCTACCTATGGGACTCTACGAGTTCAACCGGATGCCCTTCGGCCTCTCCAATGCTCCGGGGACATTCCAGCGATTGATGGAACACTGTCTGGGGGACCTCAACTTCGAATCAGTATTGATATAAATGGATGATATAGTAGTGTTCGGGGCTTCCTTTGAAGATCATCTCCAGAAGCTGCGACAAGTCTTGGGACGGCTACGAGACCATGGGCTCAAGATCAAGCCAAAAAAATGCCAGCTGTTCCAACAACAGATAGAGTACTTAGGACATGTGGTCACCCAGGATGGGGTAAAACCAGCCCCCAGCAAGGTGGAGGCCATTCAGAAGTGGCCCCGGCCAAGTACGCTACAGGAGGTACGGACGTTCGTGGTACTGGCCGGCTACTACAGGAGGTTTATACCCAAATTCGCTCATCTGGTGGGCCCTTTAAATGAGTTGCTAAGAGGCATGGCTGGGGGCCCGAAGAAACGCCCTGTCGACTGGGGGCCCCGGCAACAAGAGGCCTTTGAAGCGGTGAAAGAGGCGCTGACCAATGCCCCGATCCTGGCTTACGCGCGGTTTGATACCCCATTCCTGCTGTATACTGATGGAAGCCTACATGGTCTGGGGGCCGTATTGTCCCAAGTCCAGGATGGATGGGAGAGAGTCATCACCTATGGGAGCCGGTCCCTAAGAGAGTCAGAATGCAACCCTGATAACTATAGCTCCTTTAAACTGGAACTACTGGCACTGGTGTGGGCCATGACCGAAAGGTTTGCAGAATACCTGACTGGTGCAGAAGTGACCGTGATGACGGACAACAACCCGTTTGCACACCTGGAGAATGCCAAGCTCGGTGCACTCGAGCAAAGATGGTTGGCCCGCCTCTCTAAGTACCAATACCACATAAAGTTCCGGTCCGGTAGGGAGAACGGCAATGTCGATGCACTCTCTCGAGTTCCAGTAGGACAGTCGACTCAGAGAGCCGATGAGGAGTTAGAGGATACTGAAACGCCTGACCTTGGTCACTACCTCTGTTCCCGGATGTGGCACATTCAAGTGGGGTGGCGTCTGGAATGATGCTAGTGCTGGGGAAAACGTTGACTGATTGGGAGAGAGTCCAGGATAGTTGCCGAAATTTGTGGAAAGTGAAAGAATGGGTTCGGAGCAAGATCTGGCCTCGGCCAGAAGAACGAGCCCGTCTGACCCCAGAGGGTCAGAAGTTGTTAAGGCAGTGGGACAAGCTGACAATTACTCAGGGCCTCCTGTGCCAGATCATATACTTACAGTCAGAGCTGCAGTACCGGCAACAGATTGTCATTCCCATGTCGTTGGGACCGGAGGCTGCCAGGGAAGCTCATGAAAAGGCAGCTCATTTTGGAAGCGACAAAACGTTCAAGTGGCTCCAACGGCTGGTATACTGTCCAGATCTAACCGACATGGTGGCCGCGGCATGTCAGAAGTGTTGATCCTGTGGGTTGAGTAAGAGTACTGAACAGCGGGCTCCTGTGCAGACCATCCGCACCTCAGCGCCCCTAGAACTTCTTATGATTGATTATGTACAGATTGGGTACTCTACCTCGGGACACTCGTACTGTCTAGTCATGACAGATCACTTTACCAAGCATGCGGTGGCTGTGCCCACCAGAGATCAAACCGCAGAGTCGGCCGCCGAAGCTGTCTGTAAACACTTTATACATGTGTTCGGATGTCCACGGAGGATACATTCTGACCAGGGAGCATGCTTTCAGGGTACTCTAATGAATGAACTGTACCAACTGTATGGGATTGAATGCTCCCGCATCACTCCGTATCATCCACAAGGAAACGGGGCCTGTGAACGCTTCAATCGCACCTTGCTTCAGATGCTGCGGACTCTGGAAGGCAGTCAAAAAGCCCAGTGGCCCGCGTACCTACCTGTGTTGATGTGGGCCTATAACAACAGAGTACACAGTACCACCGGATACTCTCCACATATGCTCATGTTTGGACGAGCCGGACAGGAGATTGAAGATCTCCACATGCCCAACCCGATGGAGCCCCCACCGAGAAGTACCACCGCATGGGTGCAGGAGCACCGCCACCGGCTGAGAGCGGTCCACAAGGTTGTGGGGGAGCGCCTGGGACAGGTGATACACCCTAACCCAAGACCAGTGCAGAAAGATGGGTATGTCCCAGGTGATCGGGTGATGATCAAAGCCAAACGGCCGTCTGGGAAGTTGGATGGACGGTGGGAGGCAGTTCTATACACGGTGAAGAGAAGGGTAGACCCCGCTATTCAGGTCTAGGAGGTAGAGCCAGTAGGGACAGGGGGACCCTCACGGAACTTACACCGTAATATGTTGAGACGTTGCAATTTTGATGAGCCGGTGTGCATGGAGGGGGTGCCTCCTCAAGCTCCGAGTATGGAGGAAAGTCCCTCAGATAAGGAAGAGGAGGAATGGTGGGTTGTCCCTGCCCTGGTGTCCACCGAGGTTCCGGCTGTGACAGGTTTGCCACCCAGGTGCAATGCTGAACAGTCAACAGCTCCTCTCTTGTCAAATATGCCTGATGTCCCCAGTACTTCTGAAACCTTCAATCTCAGAAGGTCAGCGAGGCCCAATGCTGTGTGCCTCCACAGCGCTATGCTCAAGAAGAGAGCTGAGTATGGGGAGAGTTGCCGAGGACTACAATTTCGAGTGGGGTGGCATGTGAGATTGTGGATAAACTCTGCCTGTAAATGTTCATGTTTAATTTGTATTGGAACTGTCATTTGGCATTCCGGGCACTAGAGGCCACTGTTTTGCAGCACAGTCAGTACACTCTGGGATCTACATATGCAAAGCAGATGATGACTCATGCTTCCTGCTTCTGAAAACCAGGAAGTGCTGATCTGACATTGTGGAAGCACTGATCTTTGAGAGACTGAATCCGATTCCATCCTGGCTTGCGGAAGTCTGGGAGTGAATGGACAAGCAGAGGAAGGAGATTAGCTGTTGTCCCCTTACTGGGTCCGGCTCTTTGAAAGAGAGATTGCTCCAGAAAGACAGTGTACAGCGTGTCGGCAGAATTCTTAGTATCAAGCAAGGCCGCACGGTTGCTGAGAGGTTGGTGGCCATCCCGGGTAAGCAGCATCCTCGGGCCCAGAATGGACGCAGGTCAGTACACCTGGTTACTGATTGTATTCTATTGTGTGGTGCCTGAAGTAACAGAGACTAGCCTAGGCCTTACTGTACTGGACTGCGGTGCAGTATTTGACTTGCAGGCTCTGCTGCGTCCGCCACCGGCTAGGTGTGTTCTCTTTAGCGGCACGGCATGACTTGCAGGCTCTGCTGTCTGCGCCATCGGGCTAGGCCTGTCCCTCGGACAGGGACGGTGACTATGGGCCTGGGGTATAACTTAGTCTGTATACTTATATTGTTGTGTTTTCACTATTGTTAAAGTAAAGTTTCTGTTCTTGCATATATAGCTGGTGTCAATGTCGCTTTTCTTGTCTGTGACTTTGCTGTATCCTGGGGAGCCCACCCCTGGTTCATGGCTTACACGTTGAGTACTCACCTCATCACGCAAGAAGAGTATGAGTTCCTTTTCACCACATTTCCTAAGATGTCTACTTTTTATTGCCTACCCAAGGTACACAAGGGGTTATCCCCATTAAAAGGGAGACCCATTGTGTCCACGGTAGGTAATCTGTGCCAGAACTCGGGGATTTACATTGACCAGGTTCTGGCACCATTTGTCACGGCACTACCTTCGTACACCAGAGACACCACTGACCTTCTTAAGAGATTAGATGGGGTGCAGATGGATAAGGAATGTTTACTTACAAGCATGTAGAGGCATTATAATTGTATATTCCCCATGATTTGGGCATAAAAGCAGTGGACCACTTTTTACAAACTCATGGCTGCCAGTACCGCGCCAATAGCTTATTTATCTTTCATATCTTTGAGCACACTGAGGAGAAATATCTTCACTTTTAACCAAAAGATCTACCACCAGCTCAGGGGCACAGCGATGGGGAGTCCCTGTGCCCCATCATATGCTAATTTGTTCCTGGGCTCGTAGGAGGAGACTTAGGTTTTTATGGATGAGACTACCGAGGATACTCAACATATAGGTCTATGGGCGCGGGACACTGAAAATAATTTCATCATCAAAGAATGTTTTGTGTGGGCTTGAGATTTACTTGTGAGTGGGACAAATGGTCCCGACCCTTCCTAGATGTATGTATCATCAAAAATGAGAGGGGTGAAACTGACACATCGATCTACAGGAAAGCTAACTCAACTAATTCCCTGTTGAGGTGGGAGAGTAGTCACCCACTCCCCCTCAAACGTGGGATTCCTAGGGGACGAATACCTTCGCCTGAGGAGAAACTGCTCTACAAAACACAAGTTTGTTTCACTGTCAACGGATCTTCGCAGGCGCTTTCAACAGAGGGGGTACCCGGATAAAGTATGGAAACCTGCATATAGAGCAGCCCTAGCCATAGATAGATCAGAGCTCTTGAAACCCAAAAGTCAAACAACAGATGATAAGAGGGTGATACGTCTTATCCTAGAAAAACATTGGGATATCCTGAAAACGGACCCTGATTTATGTGAAGTGATTGGGGATCATCCACAAATCACATACTGAGGAGGAAGGAGTTTGAGGGGATAGGTTGTGCTAGAGTTGTTGCAATACCAAATTTTTTATTTGATTTCTATACCATAAAAAAGTATTGCGATACTCGAAACCACGTGAAAAAAATAAAACACCAAAAAAGCCATGTGCATTCCGCATTTAAAAAAATGGTGAATCGAGCAGTTTTATTTATTTATTTTTCTGTTCCGACATTCACTGCATAGATTTTTTTTATATTTTATTAGTTTGGAATTTTCGGACGTGGCGATATGTTTATTTATTGTTTATATATTTTATATGTAAAATTGGGAAAGATGGTGATTTATACTTAATATTTTGGTGGTTTTTTTTTTTGTTTTTTTTTACTTTTTATTTAATAACAATTTCCCCCCTTAGGGGCTAGAACCTGGGATTTTTTAATCCCTTGTCCTATTCACCCTGATAGAGCTCTATTAGGGTGAATAGGACTTTGCACGCTCCCTGCTGCCCTGTGCTCTGTGCACACAGCAGCAGGGAGCTTACTATGGCAGCCAGGGCTTCAGTAGTGTCCTGGCTGCCATGGTAACTGATCGAAGCCCCAGGGTTACACTGCTGGGGTTCCGATCAGAAGCTGCCACTGCCACCAATGAGAGGAGGTGAGGAGACTCTGTGGCCACTGCCACCAATGATTTTAATACTGGGGGGTTTGAGGGGGGTGGGCACACTGCACCACCAATGATAATTAACCTTTAATACAGGAGGCGGGTGCCAGTAGCAGATCAGCAGCAGTTAACCCCTCAGGTGCCTGCTGAGGGAACATGCAGCGCGCTCATGTCCTGAGATACTAGACTGTGCAGCAGCGCAGCCCAGTATCGAAAAAAATGGAAATCCCGTTATCGTATCGATACCGGGACAAAAGTATCGATCATGTATCGACATTTCGATACCAGCAACAACCCTAGTTGGTGCGCAGCCACTTTGTAGCACCGGCAAATTATCAAACCTCCTGGCTACAAAGGAAGATCAAGGGCTGTAACAGATGTCGAGGCTGCAAACTGGTAGATCATTCTGGAGCAATGTAAAAGAGTATATGATCCAGGATTACATTAATTATAAAACACGAGGAGTGATCTGCCGTTTGATTTGTGAGTGCAGCATTAAGTATATTGGCAAAATGATTAGGGGAGTCCGGAGAAGGGTGGGGGAGCACCTGGGATATTGCCAATGAGAGAGACACACCAGTGTCCAAACGCATTCATCAGTGCCAAAATGGCAGGGCCAAAATTAAGTTCATGGGCATTGATGCAGTTAAACCTTTCATCAGAGGGGAAAATTGGGACAGAGAGAAGCTCGTTGGATTTATTACTTGAGAACCTCTGGGATTTAATGAACGATTACATTTTAGCTGTTTTGTTTACAGCCGTGTATCCCCCAGCATACTCGAGCTCCTTCCTCTGCTATACCCCCTTCTTTGTATTCGTAGTCATATTGCTATACAGGATGCTTTATGATACACGTTTTGATTAGCATCCATATAGGATTTTTTATGTCTACAGTACATTCGCACTGAATTTTGAGCAAAGAGCATCGGTATATTATTATATACCCTTTTAGTGCCATTATCTTTTTGTAAGCTTTTCTTTTCGTTTCTTTGTTAAATATTCATTTCTCAATAAACACATGTACATAGGGATCCCTGTTGCCTCACTATCGGCATTACGGCGGATTGGGGCTTTCATGTAAATCGCCGCCAGTAAATGCTGCTCGATATATAGAAATAACACTTCCTATTAATAGGCAGTTCCTTTACCAACAACGAGCAACATCAGACGCATGGCCATGGTACCCGGTGACGCCGCTCAGCTCCAGGGATACCTGGTCATATTTGCGCTCCCTCCCCTATCCATTCGTCAGGTTGTCACTGTTATGAGGTCTTATGGTTGTCTATATTATGAGGATACTCTGCCTGTCACAGTTATGGGGTACTGTGGATGTTACACAGTACCCCTATAGGCTTTCACTCCTATAGGGGTACCGTAGCTGTCGCTATTATGAGGGTATTGGGGCCCTTACTTTTTATGAGGTCGTTAGGCTGTCACTGTTATGGGGTACTGAATCTGTCAATATTATGAGGGTACTTTGACTGTAACTGTTATAGATGTGATGTGGCTGTCACTGTTATGAGATCTTGTCGGAGTCTATATTATGGGGATATTGTTATTGTTATGGGGGTACTCTGACTGTCATTGTTATGGGGGTGCTGGTACTGATATGGTCTCGTGGCTGCCATTGTTATCAGCAGTTTGTCCTAAAATGCTGCAATGACTTTAGGGTTTTAAAGATTGCCCTTGATCATCACAATTAGATCCAAAATTATGAGCTGATTTTTTAAAATAATTTGTATAGTCATTAAGCTTCATTTTTCTTAAAAAGATCCTAATCCTCTGCCTAGAGATACCATTAAAAGCAGCCACCACTAGGGGGAGCTGAAGTATTTATTGCATACAGACATTCATTAAATAATAAAGAAAAACAGTTTACAGGATGCTCCTCAGCTCCTCCTAGTGGCAGAGGTTTATTATTTAACTCTATGATTATGATCATACATTAATTCACACATTAAGGAATTGCAAAATCAAATCCAGTCTCTACTGGAATAGACACTGAAGGTGAGCAGAGATTACACATACATTGAAATGACTCTACTCCATCCTATTTTTGGAATCCATTGGCCAAAAGTTGCTGGTATTTTGGAGGCCATTGACTCTAGACCTGTGATGGCTAACCTCCGGCACTCCAGCTGTGGTAAAACTACGACTCCCAAGATGCACACTTGCTTGGCTGTTCTCAGAACTCCAAAGAAATGAATAAGCATACTGGGAGTCGTAGTTTCACCGCAGCTGAATTTCCAAAAGCTAGCCATCACTGCTCTAGAGGAACAAGGAGAACTGCCATAAGAGGATATTCTGGATGAGTTTCTGAATAACTTTCTTGTGCACTGGATTATTGACCTCTAAGACCTTTCTTGGTCAACGGATGTCCACGTTCTTACCTATAAAACAGTACGGAGCATCTTGCGAGGCATGCAACATAGGTTTACAATTATCCTTAGTATACGTTAAACAATTATACTGCTTTCATCACAATCTTTTCTTGTATTTTTTTTGTTATTTAAGGGGAAATTCCAGTTAAAACTAATGCAAAGGAAACTGCAAGGATTGGCAGCGATGTGACTCTTCGGTGCCAGCTGATGACCCACGAATCAAACATCATCCAAATCACATGGCATAAAGAATCTGGCAATCTTACCGGGAACGTGGCTAGCACCAGTAAGGTTTATGGACAGAAACTTCTTGGTTTTTACTCTAATCGGGCAAAACACTCTACAAACAAGACTCTTAACGTCTCAGCAATAACTATCAGCCCCGTGATCCAGGAGGATGAGGGATGCTTTAAATGTATCTTTAATCTTTTTCCATATGGAGCTTCCACTGGAACCATCTGCCTCGATGTGTTCGGTAAGAGTAATATTGGGGTAGGAACTGGAAATTTTGGGTACTTTAAGGAGTTCATTCTTAAAATTAAAGGTGTTGTCCTGACATATTGATGAGCTATCTTCTCGATCAGCTGTTTGATGAGGAGGTGGGCGAACGCTACTACCTCTTCAGTACACTACGTGTAATCTTGGAAATGCAGTATAATCACAAGTACTGTACTCGCTTCATTCACTTTAATGGAGCAAGTACTTGAATGGAGCGACACGCAGTGTAATAAACAGGAAGCTGTACTCACAGAGAGCGCTGCCCCCTTGTCAAACAGCTGATTGGCGGGTGTGCCGGGAGTCGCCCCCCCCACCGATCAGATATTGATGGCCTATCCGAAAATAGTTCATCCATATATATGGACAACCCCTTTAAGGCTACAGCTACATGGTGACACAAAAATACATGTGGTTTGTCTACAACTTTCTGACGCGTGACTAATTTGGAGCTGAAAAAAGTCACAGTCAAGTCACAGATGAGTGGCTTGTCGCACAAGACTTACATTGAAGTCAGTGGGGTAAAAGTTGCGCGCAACTTGCTGCACAAAGTCCAACAGTGTCTGGTTTTATGCAACTGTCACAGCGCATTCACAGTAAGAAGCGTGTCGCACTGCGTCATCATTGACAAAAATGATACCAAATGTCTCACAACACATGTCGTCGTGTAGCTGTACCCTAAAAGTGAACCTAATATACAGGTGAAACTCGAAAAATTTGAATATTGTGAAAAAAGTTCATTTATTTCAGTAATGCAACTTAAAAGGTGAAACTAATATATGAGACTCATTACATGCAAAGCGAGATATTTCAAGCCTTTATTTGTTATAACTTGGATGATTAGGGCTTACAGCTTATGAAAACCCCACATTCACAATCTCAGAAAATTAGAATATTGTGAAAAAGTTCAATATTCTAAGTTCAAAATGTCACACTCTAGTCAGCTAATTAATCCATAAAATAGAAGTAAATGGATAGTGGCTCCACCTGTTGGGTAGGTATTGAAAAACACCCTATGTCGCTAAAGATCAATAAAAAAAAACGAGTGTAATGGTTGAAGGGCACAAAAATATCCGGTGCTATATGGATCTGATATATTAGGCCATAAAATGTATTTAAACATATGAAAAGGTAGTAAAACTGAACAAAAACTAAAAACAAAAAAACAACACAAAGCAGTATTTAAAAGATGTTTGGGTACTAACTCCACCCTATAAAAATATCCAAGTTACCTTCCAAGTACCTTTTCATATGTTTAAATAAGTTTTATGGCCTAATATATCAGATCCATATAGCACCGGATATTTCTGTGCCCTTCAACAATTACACTAGTTTTTTTTTTTATTAATCCATAACACCTCCAAAGGGTTTGTGAGCATTTAAATTGTCTCTCAGTCTGGTTCAGTAGGAATCACAATCATGGGAAAGACTGCTGACCTGACAGTTATGCAGAAAACCATCATTGACACCCTCCATAAGGAGGGAAAGCCTCAAAAGGTAATTGCAAAAGAAGTTGGATGTTCCCAAAGTGCTGTATCAAAGCACATTAATAGAAAGTTATGTGGAAGGGACAAGTGTGGAAGAAAAAGGTGCACAAGCACAGGGATGACCACAGCCTGGAGAGGATTGTCAGGAAAAGGCCATTCACAAGTTTTGGGGACTTTCACAAGGAGTGGACTGAGGCTGGAATAAGTGCATTAAGACCCACCACACAGAGACGGATCCTGGACATGGGCTTCAAATGTCGAATTCCTCTTGTCAAGCCTCTCCTGAACACCAAACAACGGAAGGAAGAATGGAGAGGCACACAATGCAAGATGCTTGAAGTCCAGTGTGAAGTTTCCACAGCCATGTCATCTGCTGATGTTGGTCCATTGTGCTTAATTAAATCCAGAGTCAACGCAGCCATCCACCAGGAGATTTTGGAGGACTTCATGCATCCTTCCACAGACAAGCTTTATGGAGATGGTGACTTCATTTTCCAGCAGGACCTGACACCTGCCCACACTGCCAAAAGTACCAAAACCTGGTTCAATGACCATGGGATTACTGTGCTTGATTGGCCAGCAAACTCGCCTGACCTGAACCCCATAGAGAATCTATGGGGCATTGCCAAGAGAAAGATGAGAGACATGAGACCGAGCAATGCTGAAGAGCTGAAGGCTGCTATTAAAGCATCCTGGTCTTCCATAACACCTCAGCAGTGTCATAGGCTGATAGCATCCATGCCATACAGCATTGAGGGGCCCAAACCAAGTACTGAGTACATATGCATGATTATACTTTTCAGAGGTCCTACATTTTTCTATTTAACATTTTTTTTTATTGATTTCATGTAATATTCTAATATGCTGAGATTGTGACTATGGGGTTTCATAAGCTATAAACCATAATCATCCAAATGATAAAAAATAAAGGCTTGAAATATCTCGCTTTGCATGTGATGAGTCTATCTCATATATTAGTTTTACCTTTTAAGTTGCATTACTGAAATGAATAAACTTTTGCATGATATTCAAATTTTTCGAGTTTCACCTGTAGTCCAGACTTTCCCAGAAACTTGAACCGAAATAAACTTCACTAAAAGAGAACTTATGTCAAAAATGGAAAAACCCAAGGTCATGTGATACTTCCTCCATGTAGTTTCCTTATTGTGAAACTGTATTAGCATATGGAAACAATGTGATTATGTGGTAAAACTTAAAAAGTAAATAAAGTAATAAAGTTTTCCAGGTTAGTGGCCTGGGACGCGCTGCCTACCAACCTCATACAAACAACTGTAGTTGGCAATGTTTTCACAGCTTTTACCAATCTCATTCTGCATTAACTTCATGCCATGTTCCATAAGTAATCAGATTTGGAGCTGGATAACCTCACATCTGCACTGAAACTGCAAAAAAAATCTGCTTAACATAAAAGGCATGTCTGTCTTTTACAACCTTTTTCTCTTTTGCTAAAAGTTCTCCTGAAAAAATGAGTTGATCCAAAAATCATAATTTTTATTTAAATATGAAATACACCATAGTCTGTGATGTGGGGTGACAAGTTATCCGTGCTTCATCAGGCTCCTCAAGCCTGACTTACGAAGGCGGACTGGCTATGGACCCTACAGGGAAATTTCCCGGTGGGCCGATGCCCATGGGGCTGCCCGAGCCCACCTCACGGCACCAGCTGGGAACATAGTGATCTGATGATCAGTATTAATTAATGTTAGGAGCGTCAGGTACTTATGCCCCTGGTCGGCAGCCGCAGGTGCCCTCCAGAAGTGAACTGTATTACTGTTCTCAAGATAGTGATACAGTTGAATACTAAAACAGGGGCATAAGTATTTTATGCTGCACTGTGGTATTTGGATCTGCTGGGGCAGTATTTTGTTCTGCACCAAGGTACTGTTGGCCCTGCATTTTTGTGTTGCCCCACCATCTGTCAACCTGGATCTACCTATGACATGGGGCCTGTCACAAAGAGCGGCCAGCACTGTTACACGTGCTGCCCCTGATATCACACGCCCCCTAGTGGCCTGAACGCTCAATGCCTTCCAATATGTTTCAGACCGCAGATCGTCCACTGTGGGGATGCGAACGGTGAACTGAAACTGCCAGAATTTGGGCAGCAGACAGGCTAGGAGGGAGCGTGCGGACTACAGAAAACATACACTACGCAATATGTAGGTAGACTGCCACCATCCCTTGTAACAGGGCAAGGGAAACCCTTGACTAAACACAACAACTATCCGGGTAGCGACTCTTCAGAAACGGCTAGGATTCGTTCTGCGGTGCTCAGAGCAGGTATGAGGCTGAAGAAAATGACTTTAAAGTCACTTATTATACATACAATACAAATGATTAACATATACAGAAATTATTAAAAATAACAATTATAGGGAAGGATAGTCCAGTGTAAAATAAAAAGGGAAAACAGATGAAAGGGAATACTTAGTTTCTGAAGAAGAATGTCCTTTGTGGAAAGTCCAAGAAAGTCAGTTTGTTCCCGAATAAAAAGTCTGGTAAATATGGCTGCCAGCCCACCTTGGTCCTCGTGGCTGGCTTCTTCAGGTGATATTACACAAGGGAGGACTCCCATTAGATTTCACTCATTGCCTTATGAAGGGTCCAGCTGTTAGGGTGGGATCTCAGGCTCAGCCCCTGGGAAGTTCAAGTCCCAAAAATATGACATTTTCATATCTCAGCACACGTCCGTCGCAAAAAACTAATAATGACAAATTTACGATCCTCCGAAAATATCGATCTCATTGACACTATACATGAGAATTATATCATATTCGGTTACTGAGATGTTTAATAACTTGGATGTTGCTTATCCCAGCGGTATATGTTTTATATCAGAATACTCAGCGGATCCTGACCAACAAAATGATATAATTTACATATCTATCCTACGTATGATATTCGTACAAAGGGGTAAAAATCATATGACATATTCATTTTCCATTGGTGCCAGAAAGTCTGACTCAGGCTGGCTTGCAGGCCCTCTATCAGTGACAGACCAAATGTTCTTGTCAGGTGTCGGTTCGCACCTAGCTGTGATATTTCTGCAGCAAGGAAGTTATTTGTGTAGGGTTAATTAAGGAGACTAGCTGTAATTACGTTAAGAGAATGTTGGCCTCCTAGGACAACAGCTTGTAATTACAGGAATTGAATTTATCTTTATTGCGTTATGTGCTGGGCATCAGGAATTGAATCTGTAATTCCTAGATGCGACAATCAAAAAAATCGATTGACTGCGTTTTATTTCCAGATATCTTGCTGTTTCTCGCGGTTCATCCGTGACACCTCCCCCTGGGACTGCGGCTAGACATCCGTCACCAAGACGTGTGGCGTTGCCGCTAACCTGTGCTGACCGGTCTGGCTCCCCATTGCAACGGGATAGCCCGAATGCATTTTGGTGTCGGCTACCTGCCTTGTGTTGTATAGTAAAGTCGTACTGTTGCAGAGACAGGCTCCATCGTAAGAGCTTGCCATTGGTTAAGCCAACTGAGGGGGTTATGGTCAGTAACGATCGTGAAGGAGCGGACGTACAGATATGACTGTAGCTTCTGTAGAGCCCACACAATCGCTAGACACTCCTTTTCATTGGTGGAATAGGCGACCTCTCGGGGCAGGAGCTTTCGGCTCAGGTACAGAATAGGGTGTTCGTCCCCCTTTTCATCCACCTGGCTGAGGACTGCGCCGAGACCGTAGTCTGAGGCATCGGTTTGTACAATAAACCGTCGACTGAAGTCTGAGGCTTGGAGCACAGGGGCACTAGCTAGCACCTGCTTCAAGGCCCAGAAGGCTCAAGTGTCCAACTAACGGTTTTTGGTTCCTTCTTCCTAGTGGCATCTGTCAGGGGCTTCGCGAGGGTACTATAGGCTGGAGCAAACTTCCTATAGTAGCCAGTGGTCCCCAGACCTGTTTCTTCGTGATAGGCCGAGGCCATGCCAGGATGGCGTCCACCTTTCCCGTGTCAGGTTTCAGGGTGTGACCTCCCACCCGGTGACCTAGGTACTGCACCTCCGTCATGTCGATTTGACACTTACTTGGCTTAACTGTCAAATTGGCCATGGACAGCCTCTCTAGTACCTAGGACAGGTGTTTGAGATGTTCTTCCCAGGTGGGGCTGAACACCGCAATGTCATCCAGGTCTGCTGCAGCAAACTCTTGCATTCCCTCCAGCAGGTCGTTTACAGCCCGCTGGAACGTGGCAGGTGCATTTTTCATCCCAAATGGCATCATCATGAACTCAAAGAGGCCGAATGGGGTGATGAAGGCTGACTTTTGCCTCGCGTCAGGTGCAAGAGGGATCTGCCAGTACCCCTGGCTCAGATCAATGATTGATAGATAGCTGGCGGCCGCCAGCTTGTCTAGCAACTCATCGATGCGAGGCATGGGGTAGGCGTCTGTAGTGGTGATGGCGTACTACTTCCTGTAGTCCATGCAAAACCGAGTCGTCTTGTCCTTTTTGGGGACCAGGACAACCTGCGCTGCCCATGTGCTACAGGACTTTTGAACAACCCCTAGCTCTAACATCTCCCTCACCTCTCTCTGCATGTCGGCTTGCACCTCTGGAGGGACCCGATAAGCAGATTGCTTGATGGGGGGATGGGTTTCGGTATCTACCCGGTGAACTGTCAGACTGGTCCGCCCTGGGATACTTGGGAAAGTGTGGCGGTACGGGCCCAACACCTCCTGTAACTGCTCGTTCTGGGACGGAGAGAGTTGAGGGTTGACATTTATGTCCCAGTCCGACTCTTGAATGTCAGCCAGCAAATCTCTTCCTGCTCTAACCGGCTGCACACTGGCAGCACATACTGGGTCCGGTCGTGGTGGGCCTTCAGCATGTTGACATGGAAGCTCTTCTGATTCCTACCTCCCATGTTCATTAAGTACGTCAGGGGGTGTAACCGCTGCACTAAAGTGTATGGTCCCTCCCAAGCGTCCTGTAACTTGTTCTGCCTTACGGGAAGCAGGGCATACACCTTGTCCCCTATCTCGAATGACTGCTCTCCAGCAGTGCGGTCGTACTACCTCTTTTGCTTGGCCTGAGCCTGGGCCATGTTTTCTGTCACCATCGCAGTGAGTGACTCCATTTTGTCCCTGAACTTGAGGACATAATCGACCACGGAGACATCTGTGGGGTCACCCTTGCCTTCCCACGTCTCCCGCATCAATTGTAGGTGTCCTCGGACGTTCCTACCATACAAGAGTTCAAACGGGGAGAACCCGGTGGACTCCTGCGGCACCTCTCGGTAGGCAAACAGATGAGGCAGGTATCCCAGTCCCCACCCTGCGATTCAGCGAACGTTGACAGCATTTGCTTCAATGCCCCATTAAATCGTTCACAGAGGCCATTGGTCTGGGGGTGGTATGGGCTGAAGGCAATGTGCGTCATCTGTATCTTTGCACACAGAGCCTCCATGAGGTCAGACATAAATTGGGGTCCCTGATCCGAGAGCATCTCTGCCGGGAACCCTACTCGGGAGAAAATGGTAAGTAGTGCATCCGCTACCTTGTCTGCTCTCAGGGAGGAGATCGCCACGGCGTCTGGGTAGGGTGTTGCGAAATCCACTACCGTCAGGATGTACCTTTTGCCACTGCTGCTGGGAGTTGGCAGTGGTCCAATTATGTCAACCGCCACTCAGTGAAATGGCTCACTTATGATTGGCAGTGGACACAACGGGGCCCTGCGGGGATTCCCAGCCATTTTTACCTTTTGGAAAACAGTACATGAGCGGCAGTAGTTCGTCACATCTATCCGCATCCGAGGCCAGTAGAACTGTCCCCGAATACGATCAAGTGTCCTGTGAATCCCTAAGTGCCCTGCCAGGGGGATGTCATGTGCAGACTTCAGTACATGCCCCCGGAATGCACTAGGGACCACAAGCAACCTGGTACTCATACTCGTTTCACCTTCGGTGTGTTGTACTGGCTCACTGTACAACTTCCCACCATCCCAATACACCTTGAAGGCCGCCCCGTCTGCGAGAGGCTCAGAAGCCTGTCTTCTGAGTGTCTCAAGGCTAGGGTCGGTCTGTAGCACTTGCACGAAGGCAGCACTATCTGTTTCAGCCAGCTGCCCTGTGGCATATGAGGTCTGCAGCTGAGAGTTACAATCCCGGTGGTCAGAGGAGGGGCAGAAGGCCGGAACCTCCTCCACCTGTTCTGAGCTCAAGTTCTGAGCAGCGCGGCTGCGGGTCACTGCTAAAACAGGTATAATTTCAGAATGGCACATTTTGTCATTTTCATCATCTTCC
The DNA here is from genome assembly GCF_014858855.1 of Bufo gargarizans. Lineage (NCBI taxonomy): Eukaryota > Metazoa > Chordata > Amphibia > Anura > Bufonidae > Bufo > Bufo gargarizans. The sequence continues at coordinate 560,589,672 of NC_058082.1, read as the reverse complement.
CCTGCAGGGGTGACATTAACAGGTACATCATGCATAACAGGTTGTACATTAACCTCGGGTACCCCTGGACTGGGCACCTTTATAGTGTATGTTTTCTGTAGTCCGCACGCTCCCTCCTAGCCTGTCTGCTGCCCAAATTCCGGCAGTTTCAGTTCATGCCGACGTTGGCTTTCTGCAGCAGCGGCCTCCCTCGCAGCTCGGCGTTCCTCGCTCTCCGCCATGTACTGCAGGTATTTTACTGGGTCAGTGTCCATTAACTTTTGGAGGGCCTGCTGCATCATAGGATTCGTACACGTGGACAGTCCCATACTGGCTGGTTCCAGGCGAGTACTTGGATAAACTCTGACACAAGGGTCCGTACTGACGTCCTCCCACGCAGAGGGTGTAACAGGGCCCGCAGGATGTTCCCTCTCACTGTCGTCAGGAGTTGCAGTCTTCGGTTCCCCCGGACTTAAGACAGATGGGTCTGCGCCCTCCGCAGTGGACACATCCGGCCCCCGCAGTTGCTGGGTATCCCATCTGAACAAGTATTTTATCAGGTCGGCCCTTGTCTTGCGGCCGATTCCAATGCGTTGAATTTGACACAGACTTTCCAGATCTGATACATTCATTTTCTTGTAATCCACTGACATTTTCACGCCAAATAAAAGATAGATAAAGAAAACAAGGTTTTGGGAAGGGGTACTGGGCTACACTGTCCCTCTGTATATGTAAATAAAAGTATTGCACTCAGCCACAACACCACCAAATTTGTTTGGTTCTGACAGGGTTAAATTAGTTCAACCCTGTATAGATGCTTTGAGCACAACACAGATCCCAAACGCTGCCAAACACTGTCACAAAGAGCGGCCAGCACTGTTACATGTGCTGCCCCTGATATCACACGCCCCCTAGTGGCCTGACCGATCAATGCCTTCCAATATGTTTCAGACCGCAGATCGTCCACTGTGGGGATGTGATCGGTGAACTGAAACTGCCGAAATTTGGGCAGCAGACAGGCTAGGAGGGAGCGTGCGGACTACAGAACTACAGAAAACATACACTACGCAATATGTAGGTAGACTGCCACCATCCCTTGTAACAGGGCAAGGGAAACCCTTGATTAAACACGACAACTATCCGGGTAGCGACTCTTCAGAAACGGCTAGGATTCGTTCTGCGGTGCTCAGAGCAGGTATGAGGCTGAAGAAAATGACTTTAACGTCATTTATTATACATACAATCCAAATGATTAACATATACAGAAGTTATTAAAAATAAAAATTATAGGGAAGGATAGTCCAGTGTAAAATAAAAAGGGAAAACAGATAAAAGGGAATACTTAGTTTTTGAAGAAGGATGTCCTTTGTGGAAAGTCCAAGAAAGTCAGTTTTTCCAGAATAAAAAGTCTGGTAAATATGGCTGCCAGCCCACCTTGGTCCTCGTGGCTGGCTTCTTCAGATGATATTACACAAGGGAGGACTCCCATTAGATTTCACTCATGGCCTTATGAAGGGTCCAGCTGTTAGGGCGGGATCTCAGGCTCAGCCCCTGGGAAGTTCAAGTCCCAAAAATATGACATTTTCATATCTCAGCACACGTCCGTCGCACACAACTAATAATGACAAATTTACAATCCTCCGAAAATATCGATCTCATTGACACTATACATGAGAATTATATCATATTCAGTTACTGAGATGTTTAATAACCTGGATGTTGCTTATCCCAGCGGTATATGTTTTATATCAGAATACTCAGCGGATCCTGACCAACAAAATGATATAATTTACATATCTATCCTACGTATGATATTCGTACAAAGGGGTAAAAATCATATGACATATTCATTTTCCATTGGTTCCAGAAAGTCTGACTCAGGCTGGCTTGCAGGCCCTCTATAAGTGACAGACCAAATGTTCTTGTCAGGTGTCGGTTCGCACCTAGCTGTGAGATTTCTGCAGCAAGGAAGTTCTTTGTGTAGGGTTAATTAAGGAGACTAGCTGTAAATACGTTAAGAGAACGTTGGCCTCCTAGAAAAAAACAACAGCTTGTAATTACAGGAATTGAATTTATCTTTATTGCTTTATCCGCTGGGCATCAGGAATTGAATCTGTAATTCCTAGATGCGACAATCAAAAAAATTGATTGACTGCGTTTTATTTCCGGATATCTTGCGGTTTCTTGAGGTTCATCCGTGACAGGGCCACTTTTATTTTTTTTCTAAGGCCACTTTAAGTTCCTAGTTCGCTCCTGCAGATTTAAGCACTGATAGCACGAACCAGTTGTTGCTGTTACATGTCACCCACATCATAGACCATGGCATTTTTTATATTTGAATAAAGAACCGCGATTTTGGAGATTTGGTGAGTGCCGTGGCTTTTTTACATTTACAAGGTTTGCATAGACTTGTGAGTTGAGCACCACCTACCTACACCAATCTCGACGCCCACTCCAGAAGATTGTTAGTGCACACACAGCAGATGCCAGCAGCTCATATTTCTTTGCCACTTTACGTGGTTTAGTCTTTCCAATTATTGGTGGTATTACTCCTATGAACGCTCCTATGAACACATTGTGACCATTCAATATCTTATGGCTGACTTTAGGAAATGCTAGCTAAAGTACTTCATCATATGTGGAGTTAGGGTTAAGTTAAAGTTTAAGATTTTTAAAAATTGCATTAATTTTTTAATTTTTTTGAATGTTTAGAGCCAAAGATATTGGAACCCAGCTTGGAAGTTCATGAGATCAGCCAGCCTGACAAGCAGTATATTGTCACTTGTTCTGGTGGTGGGATACCGGCTCCCGATATCACATGGATACTCCCCGAGAATCTTGATGTAGTCCCGGAAACATTCACTGTAGTCAACCTTAATAAAACTGAGATAGTTATAAGCAACTTTACTCTCTCCAGTAGCTGGAACATGAGGGTCTCTGTGATCTGCGTCGTGCGTCACCCTAGCCTCAGCTCGGAGAAACTTCTATCAACAGATATAGATTTGTCAAGTAAGTAAAGAAATATGTTATCAAATTTCAAGACAGGTTCTCCAAAACAGGGATCCATGATAGGATCCCTTCAGTTACCTCATATACATGAGTGGTTTCAAAGATAAACCAAGACCTTACAGGTCTACTGTGGTAAGTTCTAGTGATGAGCGGCAGGGGTCATATTCGAATTCGCAATATTTTGCAAATATTTTGTAGAATATTCGTCGAATATTCGCAAATTCGAATATTTGTTATATTCTATGATTTTTTTTACTCGAAAAATCGGCAAGGTAATGATCGTGTAATATGCGAATTTTCGTAATTTTTCATATAAAAAAACTTAGACAAAGAATATTATAGCACTATATTAGCTAAATTGCTCTATATTCGCTTTTTTTTTTTATATTCGCTATATTGCTATAACTTAGTTTTTTCTAATATTCGTAATATTCTAAAACAAGATTATATAGCAATATAGCGAATATTCAAAAAAAAACAAATATAGAGCAGATTAGCTAATATAGTGCTATAATCTTCTTTGTCTAATAGTTGTAAGTTAAAAAATTTGCAAAAAACATTCGCATTACAAAAATTCGCATTACGAAAATTCGCAAACAACACTACTCCTAAAGTATATTACAGCCTTCTTATTGGCCCACAAGCTAGAAGCAGGGAGGGATCATGTGTACTGATAAAAAAAATAAAAAATCGAATAAAAAAAAATATTGGAATATTTGAAATTATTAATATATATCACTATATTCAAAATATTAGCGAATTTTCGAAGTACCTATATTCGCGATAAAAATTCGAAATTCGAATATTCGTGATCAACACTAGTAAGTTCTATGCGATCCCATACTTTCAGGCAATCTAAACTCCTCTTGACCTTAGTTCTGTTGAGGGTTTGGCAAAAGATCCAGCAATCTATTTTCCTGATCAGGAGATGCTTGTTGGAGGTCCCACCAAAGTAAGAAAAATGGTCTGTGTAGTGGCTCTGGTCTTGTTAATGCATACAGTACATCAAAATTGTCGATGGATCACATGCAGCAGAAAACAGGAGTCCCTACAGCACTGTAGACTATTACACACTCTGCGCTACCATACAGTGCCGAAGTGAGGCAAAGTATTCTCAGCATTGCTTCTGGGGAGAATGATTGTGCAATATGAAGAGCAACACCACAATTGTTTTCCTTCTGCATTCAGATGAAATCCATGAGAAAAAAAAACTCCATGTGCCTCTGCATGCCACCCTATGGTGCCTATGTGAGGCACAACATTCTCCCCTGAAAGCAATGAATGCTTCTTCTGCATTGCTTATAAATCCCACCATGTGTCGTCTCATGAAATTGGAGGACAAATGTAGAAAACATGGGGGCCCATAGTCAACTGTAGGCACTACATTATAAAGATTGTATTGTATAAAAAGGGTCTCTCTGTCATCAGTGAATGTTCTACCAAATATTGGTCAGAGTATTCATAAGAATAAGCCATTTCCAGGCGGGGGGCATGTGGGATAAATTATTGGTTGTTTCATAAATGATGTAACATCTCACTTCTAACATTCATTTCACAGGAAATCAAGATTCTCATCTGGGCTTCCATTTTTTCCCTGCCGTTGTTGTTATTTTAGTTGTCATTGTGCTTGTGCTTGGAGTGCTCTGCATAATTCATCTGGTTCTGGTTAGTACTCTACACTTCATACAATTTTTCTTAACACCATGTTCCCATTTTCGAGGGTCAAAGTGGCCACTATGCAATCTGGAACACTACTCCATAATGTCTCTTAGCTTACAGGGAATGTGTTGCCTATATTTATTTTTTATTAATGAAGACCAGATGTGTTACATGTTTTATTTTTTTGATACCTTTATAATTGTATTTTCTGTACATGATTAAGGCACCACCATCTTGCCTGAGCTTTTTACAACTTTACAGCAGCCACACGAACCATAGGACCCTGTGGGCAAGAGAAGATTGATATCTATGGGAGTGTATTTTGGGCATGCTCAGTGACCTGTGCAGAGGTCATTATGCAGGGGAGGGGAAGAGGTGAGCTGTGGCCATCCGACTGGTACCTCGGAACCAAAGCCAAGTTTGGATCTAAGTGTTAAAGTGGTTTTCCACTTTAAAAATCAACTTCTGAAGTTATTTAACAAAATCTCGCGAGACTTCGCGAATGACTGACTGCCTCATCAGAGGCCGTACATATTAAAGCTGTATGGAGACGGACCTCTGTACAGCATTAATCCGAAGTTTTGAGCGAAGCAACTTTGGACCTAGGATCCAAAGTTTGTTTTGCTCATCACTAAACACAACCATGTTCCTCTGTAAATCAATGTGTTTAGGTCGCAACCAAACATGATTAAAATAATTTAAATTTTTTTTTTGTAATAAATGTATTTCACTTTTCATTTTAGCGGAAGAACTGGAATTATTACAAGCCACCATTTACGATTAGCTCAGAGAGCACAATGCTGGACATCTAATGAAGAAACCATCTCAAGACCAATAGCATAACTTCCAGTCTTCAACATAAAAATGGCCTTTGGTTCTCAGCAATTTTTCTCAGTATAACCTAACATCACATTTTCAATAACTGTATTTCCAGATTCGGTTGCTTGTAGAGATAAAACTCAAGTTGGTCATTCTCACTTTCTTTTTGGTGGTAAACTTTCCTCCGTTATCAAAAGAAAGTAGAGGGCACGGGTTTTGTTGTCCTACAGTGTTTTCTTTGTCTTCATATTTTGTAATATGTTCTCAACCCAACTGTCCTAGGGCATCTTCTATCTGGAGGAACAAAGTTTGTAGAACCTGGATATTAAACAATCTCATCCTTGCTTGGACAGAAGTTGTATCATTGGAAGGAACGTATGCACTTGGTCGAACTAAGCAGTCATACACATGTAAGAGTTTGAAGAAGAAACAGCTTTAACTGACCTCTAGCCTATCTCTGTGGTCAGTTTTATGGTGGCCTTTGTGGATAGCTTCATAAAAGGAAAACAGTATTTCTATGTTCTCCCAGAAGAACTGCTGGGTCCAGATATTGTACGTGCATGTGGAACTGGCTGGAACAGTTTCAATATTTATAAATTTAGTAAATTTATGCAAATCGTTTTTACCTCAGTGAACGTGATCCCAGGGACAAATCTTAGGTTGCTCTTGAATTTCACAATAAGGCTACCAAAAGAATTTGAATTGCCAGTGCAGCCATCCTTTGGTTTGCCACTGGCCATATATAGTTCCTCTATGGTAAAAGTGAGGTAGCTATAAGGGGTTCAGAGGTTACAGTTGCAGATAGGTCTCTGCTCTAAAGGGCCAATATCTAGCCTCATCTTTGTCATCCTCCTGTCATGTGCTAAAAATATAGGAATAACCTCCTCAACAATCTAACCTTCTCCAGGCCTTCTCTTGTGCTGCACCAATTCTCTAGAATGTTCTTCCCCTGACCATCTGCTTACTCCCCAGACCCAAATATCCACGGTTCTATGTATATCCTAAAGACACATGTCTTCAGGGAGGCGTATCACATTCCCTCATCTCACCATTATATCTCAGAACATGATCTCCTCACTCAACAATGTCTCTTAAACCCCTTGCACCCTAATGCAGTGCTTCTTAAAGGGGTTCTTCAGCACTTTGTCTGAATTCTTGTAGAAGGAACATTGGTCACCACTTCTTGCCATTCTGTAGCTCTGCAATTCCACAATAGGGGCTGTGCTCACATGGCCACCTGAATGGCTGTATGCTCCTCAGCTTGGTTCTGCTTATGTGTCTCCCTGTTCAGTTTCTGTTTTCCTCTTCTGTATTATGCAGCAGAAGAGGAAAACACAGTAGCAAATTCGATCGAGAGAGGCACATGATCACTGCCTACAAAATTGGTGGGGCGATCGAATGGTATGTAGTGTTAAAATGATCTTCCTTCCATAGGTTGTATCAAAAGTAGAATTTAGTCAAATCCCCACAGAACCCCTTTAACCTCTCACCTAGTACCTGTTAGTCAAACAAGCTTGAGACAAGCGCTCTGAAGGCTATGTTCCATTACGATCTTGAAGAATATTACGTTGCAATGCTGTCCTTGGAACAATTCATTTATAAATCAATCACAAATCGCGAAATCCAATGGATGAAAGGAGCAACACAAGAGAAAGCTGATGCCTCCGTCTCCGTAATCATTAGGTCATTACCTGGAATACAAAAATGTGTATATTTTTTGAATTTTAGAAATCTATTTTTTTTTTTATAAATATTTTTATTGCTTGTTTTCATTTATTTTTTAAGTGTTATTTTGTTATTGGCATATTCATAGGAAACGCCAAAAATTACCTCTAGCGTTGAGCGAATCGAAGTTCACAAAAACGTCTTTTATCTGAATTTCAGGCAAAGTGGAAGGTGATCGCACATGCGGAGCTTGCTGTCTTCACTTTCTTAATGATTAAAGGGCTTCTGTCACCCCACTAAACTCCTTTTTTTTTTTTGGGTACTAATAATCCCTATTCTGCGATATAGCTATACATTATGTTATTAATCATTTTCATTCTGTAGATATGTAAAAAAAACGTACTTTTATAATATGCTAATTACCTGTCTACCAGCAAGTAGGGCGTGCCTCCTTATCTCAGAGCGCCTGCGCCGAATCAACACAGGCACGCGATTTTTGAAATGCTGACAGGGCCAGCCGGAGGAGGAGATCGCATCTAGCCCTGTCAATCAACAGGAGGAGGGGGCGTTTTTTTGCGGCTGCTGGTAGACAGGTAATTAGCATATTATAAAAGTATGTTTTTTGACATATCTACAGAACGAAAATGATTAATAACATAATGTATAGCAATATCGCAGGATAGAAGACTTACAGGGGGGTGATCAGTGACAGGGGGGTGATTACCCCATATAGACTCCCTGATCAGCCCCTGTGATTGATCACCCCCCTGTCATTGATCACCCCCCTGTATAACTCCATTCAGACGTCCGTATGTGCGCCTGTATGCGCGCGTTCACAGGAAGTCTTGCATCTCGCGATATGACGCGTAGATGCGTGACTCTGCCTGGGACAGCCGCCTCCGGACCGCGATCCTGTGTTAGCCGGTCCGGAGGCGGTTAAGGGGGTTTTCTGAGTGTTAAATATTGATGATCTATCCTCAGCACAGGTCATCAATATCACATGCGTGGGATCCAACTCCAGTTACCCCCATAGATCAACTGTTTAAAGAGGCCGCAGTGCACCTGCGAGCGTCGCTGCCTCTTTGAAGGCCAGTGATGTCTCCTTCGTCGGTCACATGACCTGTGTGCAGCCCAGTCACATTTGAGTGAATGGGTTTGGGCTGCAATACCAAGCACAGCCACTATACAGGGTATGGCACTGTGCTTAGTATGCTGTGAGGAGGCCATAGCACTCACCGGTGCACTGCAGCCTCTTCAAACATCTGAACGGCATGGGGCTGGGGGTTTGACCCCCCAACAATCTGATACTGATGACCTATCCTTATTAAACCCCTTTAAAGGGGTTGTCCGGGTTCAGAACTGAACCCGGACATACCCATAATTTTACCCAGGCAGCCCGCCCCCTGACCTGAGCATCGGAGCAGTTCATGCTCCGATGCTCTCCATTGCCCTGAGCAGGATCGCGCAGGGCAAGGGCTCTTTTATTTACTATAAAACACTGCCGGGCGGAGGCTTCTGGCTCTGATGGGTGGGTTTTAGTGCTGCCCTAGTCGTTTTACAGGCTACAGCAGCGCTAAAGCCTGCCCATCAGAGCCAGTGACGTCACTGGGCTCACTGCTCGGCGGAAGCCTCCGCCTGGCTGCCCGAAGGAGAGAGGAGAGCCTGGTTCGTCACCAGAACTCCACAAAATGCCTTTTTCCTGCGCAATTCAGCACAGGGCAAAGGAGAGCATCGGAGCATGAACTGCTCCAATGCTCTTGTCATGGGGACTGCCTGGTTGGAATTATGGGTATGTCCGGGTTCAGCTCTGAACCCGGACAACCCCTTTAAGTAAATGGACAGCACTGAGTGGAGACTAAATTAGGCAGAGAATGAATGGAGATATGGACTCAGTGCTTTGGGAGTTTCCTCCCTTTTTGCCTTAATGCCCATTTTGATGCTACTTACCTGCACTTTTGCACTTTATGTGTTTCACATATTAACAATTTTTTGTGCTATATTTGACCTTGCACTTTTTGAAATTATAGTTTTTCTTATAAATTTGTGCATTATTTTAATGTATTATAGAAACATGAATAAAGTTCTCATTAGTTTTATTGGCTGCATGTGATCTTTTTACATTTAGTATATTGGGAGTCTTTTTTTTAAATTGCTATTGGGAATATGTTATGTTTTTATTGTGTAATGTGTAGTTTTATTAAAGGGAGTATATTAGAGGACCATGGGAAATTGGTAATTGTCCTAAACAGGGGCTGTGGAGAACGGGAAAAATAAACCAGTTGTGGAGCTTTCGTTATCAGGAGCAGGGTAAATATGAAGTATAATTCTGGTGGGCACTGCTCCTGTGAGTGCTCTGGAGTGCTTCTGCATTCAAAGCTTCACAGCCTTTCCCGTCTGCTCTGAATGACAGCTCTGACATCCAACCAGGAGACCCCTACATCTGTCACTGTATGCACGGAACACCTATATCTATGTTTCTTGTTAGGTAGACTAAGGTCAACGTCCAGGCCATGACCAGTGAACCCAAAAACTGCTACAAGCCTTCTAAGATCACTTTGGGTAGAACAAAGCAAAGGCTACCCCTAGGTTGTTCACCAGATCCCTCTACAGGCTTAGAAGCTAGGCACACTGGTTATTAGTGTTGAGCGCGAATATTCGAATTGCGAATTTTTTTCTCGAATATCGCAATTTCGAGATTTCGCGAATATTTAGAATATCGTTCTATATATTCGCGAATTCGAATATGGAATTAGCACTGCTATATTCCATACTAGGCTAGAATATGGAATATAGCAGTGCTAAGTTGAAATCTTCATGCGATTATTTCGTATTATATTATTCGCATCGCAATTTCGATTTTTTTTCTTCAAATGTTCTTATTATTGCTCTAACTTCGTCTTTTAGAATATTCGTAATATTCTGAAAGACGAAGTTAAAGCAATATTACGAATATTCTAAAAGACGAAGTTAGAGCAATATTACGAAATTTCGTAAAATACACATACAGATTGTAATTTAGCTTATATAGTGCTATAATCCCTTTTTTTTCCTCTAAGTTTTTTTTTTGCCTCTTCTGAACTTAAGTTTTGTAAAATATGTACACTATTAAAAAATATTACTATAGCAGTATATTAGCTTAAATACAATCTATGTGTATTTTACGAAATTTCGTAATATTGCTCTAACTTCGTCTTTTCGAAATTTCGTAATATTGCTTTAACTTCGTCTTTCAGAATATTACGAATATTCTAAAAGACGAAGTTAGAGCAATAATAAGAACATTTGAAAAAGTCGAAATTGCGATGCGAATAATATAATACGAAATAATCGCATGAAGATTTCAACTTAGCACTGCTATATTCCATATTCTAGCCTAGTATGGAATATAGCAGTGCTAACTTAGCACTGCTATATTCCATACTAGGCTAGAATATGGAATAAAGCAATGCTAAATTGAAATCTTCATGCGATTATTTCGTATTATATTACTCGCATCGCAATTTCGGCTTTTGCAAATGTTCTTAATATTGCTCTAACTTCGTCTATTAGAATATTACGAATATTCTAAAAGACGAAGTTAGAGCAATATTACGAAATTTCGAAAAGACGAAGTTAGAGCAATATTACGAAATTTCGTAAAATACACATATTAGCCTAGCCATTGTCAATTAGCATAGGAACGTTGCCTTATACTATCAAGATAAATAATCGCAATACGCGAAAATTTTTATTCGAATATTATTCGCGATAATTGGAATAATTACGAATATTCGATTTCGACGAATATAACACGAATATTCATTCGAATATTCGCGAAATATCGCGAAATCGAATATGGCACCTCCCGCTCATCACTACTGGTTATGTCTACAAGAGTGGAAACAGAAAATTGGTGCAGGACACACTAGTGGACTTCCAGAATAACCAGAGAGGTACAAAGGAGAGTGAGCAAGCAGGGTTAAAACCAGGAAAGACAGACACGGTAAATGCAGTATTCGTCAGGTAAATCCAGAGGCAGGCCAAGGTCAGCTACTTGGAGAGTCCATATGAACAGGAACAGCAGCCACAGGGTAAATCCAAAAACAAGTCAGAGGTCAGTTCATTAGAAGTCGCACAATATGGAGCCTGATACAATGGACTTAATATACAATCAGGAATCTGCAGTCCTAACTAACCAAAACCCACTGAGCCGCCCCTAGTTCTAGGATTGCACACAGAGTCAGAAACCTTATTAGCTTGGCTATCCATCATATTGACAGGTTGACCACCTGGGACTTGACAGGTCAACATGGCAACCCTCCCAGCACAGCCCTGCACAGTGATCTGGCTGGAAGAACTTCTGACATTTGTGTTATACAAGTCTGATGGCTAGAAAAGACAAAAGCTACAGCAGCTGGGAACACTAAAAACATGTAAAACTATACTTACTGTACACATGGAATTTGAGGTTCTTGGTGTAAATTTTGAGTAGTGTTGAGCGCGAATATTCGAATAGCAAATTTTTATCTCGAATATCGCAACTTTGAGAATTCTCAAATATTTCGAATATAGTGCTATATATTCGTTATAGCTAATATTCGTCATTTTTTCCCATCTAAACACATGATTCCTCCCTGCTTCTTGCTTGTGGGCCAATGAGTCAGGGAGGAATCATTTGTTCAGATGGGAAAAAATGGGAAAAAAACTAATATATAGCACTACATCGAATATATTAGTTTTTTAGAATATTCATCTTTTTTTTTTTCAATCTGTGTACAGTTGTACCACTTCGGCATACTCCTCCCCGACAAGCATCCTCGTCACCATGGGAATGCCTGGGGGTTAGAATATACCATCGGATCTGAGTTTTCCAGATCTCAGTGAGATCGGGAAAACTCAGATCCGATGGTATATTCTATAGTGCTATATATTTGTTTCTGACCCATGCCTGTATTGATCGCATAGTATTCACATATAACGCGATCATTACCTTGCCGATTTTTCTAGGAAAAAAAAGTATAATATAACAAATATTCGAATTTGCGAATATTCAACAAATATTCTACAAAATATTCGCAAAATATCGCAAATTCGAATATGACCCCTGCCGCTCATCACAAATTTTAAGTAGAGATGAGCAAATCAAAGTTGAGGAAGTGGAATTCGTTCTGAATTTCAGCAAAAATTAGATTCGCACCGAATCCGAATTTCCTGATGCTTCATGGTAACGAATCACATTTTTTACTAAAATTGCTGCTGCACATGTGAGGACATGGAGCAAAGAACTCTGGGAACGCAGGATCACCCACAATGCCATGCATGCAGCCAATCAGTAGCCAGCCAGCCCTGTGATGTCACAGCCCTATAAATAGCCTCAGCCATCTTGGATTCAGCCATTTTCCAGTGTACTTAGTGCAGGGAGAGACGTCAGCAGGCGCTAGGGACAGTGGTAGGAAAGACTTGAAAACTTTTATTTTGCTGTATAGAAGTTCTGGGAAAGGATAGGGAGGAATCATTCCACCGTATTGACACAGAACAGCGTCCAATGTCAGAGGTTACAGTCTGGGTAATAGAAGCAATCCTATTACACCTTGCTGCACTGACTGCAGATCCAAATTGCCATTATACTGCTGCTTTTAGGTTTGCAATAGATGATACCTCTGTAATTCCAGCAAACCGTCCTTGTTATTGGGCTGCAAGTGCTGTGTGATACAGCCATTAACAGGGTTTATTACTAGGAAATATTTATACGTCTTATTAGCCCTTGTGCGGTGCAGTTATATGTTCTAAAGCCTTTTTTGGCAGGTATAAGTGGGGAAAAAAGGCTTATTAGCCGTTGTGTGGTGAAGTGCGAAAATGACAGCCCTTTTTGGCGTGTTTTAGTGGCAACTTTTTTTATTATTTGCCATTCAGCGGTGCAGTTATATGTTCTAAAGCTTTTTGGCATGTATTAGTGGCAGAAAAAAAGTCTCACTGTATTTGCCGTTGTGTGGTGAAGTGACAAAATTACACCCTTTTTGGGGTGTATTAATTTCCTTTTTATTTACTTATTTGATCTACCAGTATGTCAGACAGAAGTGCCAGGCCCTGCACAGGGGAGGGGCAGAGGTCTAAATGTTTCTGGCGCAGGCACAGGTCGCAGCAGAGTAAGGGGGCGTGGCAGCAGGGATCACTTCTAGAGGCCTGAGCTCCTGGTGTCATCTAGCAGTCATGTCTTGACCAGCAACCCAGCGGTTCTTGAATGATTGACTCGGTCATCCACTTCATCCCAAGTGACATCAGACACCCCCAGCCAAGAGTCAATGGGTTCATCAGACACAACCCTTAGTTAGCATGGCCTAGGAGCAGGCCCTGTGCCCTCACCTGTCCTTTTCTGTTCCCTCAGCCAGAGAAGTACTATATGCTGTGGACTCAGCTCTACTATACAGTGAGGACAAAGACAGTCAGCAGCTATTGGCCAGCCAAGATCTGGTGGAGACAACCGCCGCTTCCTCCTGTAGGCGGGCAAGTAATGATGAGGAGAGTGGCGTGGGAGCTTGTGTTGTCAGAGGTCAGGATCCTGACACAGAGACAGTTGAGGAGGACGTCAGTGACGTGCAACAGTACTCGATGATGATGTAGCTGATCGCAATTGGGAGTCGGGTGATGAAGGGGCTTCATCATCATTGGGAGAAGAGAGTGCCAGCTTGTGAGTGAGGCAGCGGCTGAGCCAGCAAGGCGGTAGCGTGGCCGAGGGTCAGCAGGGTGGCAGCATTGGAAGATCGGGAGCCAAATGTGCTTGGGGTAGACCACCCGCTTTGCAGGAGCCTACCTGCCTGGAAAGTAGTGGTGCACGTGTTTACGGAAGCAGCGGCGGTAGCAGTCAGTGCAGAGTGTTGGGGGTAAAATCACCTACTCGGCGGTATGGCAGTTTTTTGTTAAGCCACTGAAGGAGGTGAACATGGCCATTAGCAGAATCTGTGGGCAGAAGGTAAAGCGTGGGCAGGGTGCCAAGGTTGGCACCATGGCCCTGCGTCAACATATGCAGCATCACCATAAAGTGGCCTGGGAGAACCGTGGCTCCAATGTGGTGGTCCAGCCTGCCACAGCAACCACTGCATCACCCAGTGGCACGCACCCAATTTCAGGCAGTCAAGGCTCCACCAACTCAGCTGTCTGTCCTTCCCATCATCTACCGGTCCTGATGCTCCTGCTCTTCACTCTCCTACTCCTCGTCAGTCATTCCGTAAGCAATCGATCATTGAAACGATTGCAAAGAGACAAAGGTATGCGTGCACTCATCCAATGGTGCAGAAGCTAAACGTGCTCCTGGCCAAGTTGCTGGTGCTGCAGTCCCTCCCTTTCCAAGTGGTGGACTCTGCACCTTTCAGAGAACAGATGGCTTGTGAAAAGTAGAGGTGGAGAGTCCCAAGCCGTCATTTCTTTGCCAAAAAGGCAGTACCAGCCCTGCACAAATATGTAGAACAGAAGGTGGGCCAGTCCCTGAGCCTGTCGGTGTCTGCCAAAGTACACGGCAGAGCCGACGTGTTGAGCTATAACTACAATCAAGGACAATATATGTCCCTTACGGCCCACAGGGTAAATGTGGTTCCGCCTCCACGTTCTCACGCCGTTGGTCCTGCGACAATGTCTGCCTCTGCCTCCTCATCCACCACTGTGTCCTCAGCCTCCACTGCAGGGACAATTCACAGTGCTCCTCCAGCATATCACATGTGCAGGGCACAGCGGTGCCACACTGTTCTACACCTCATTTGCCTGGGCGAACTGAGTCACACAGGGGAGGAACTGCTCTGTCCTTCATCAATAAATTGAATCCTGGCTTTCTCCGCGACAACTCAAAATCGGAACCATGGTGATCGACAACGGGAAGAACATGGTGTTGGCGCTGCGTCAAGGATTGCGCACGTGTTCATTCTGGTTGTCAAGCAGTTCCATAAGTCTTCCACCCATCTGCAAGACATCCTAAAAATGGCCAGGAAATTTTGCATGCACTTCAGCCACTCGTACACCGTAAAGCACACCCTCCTTGAGCTGCAGCGGCAGAACTGGGTCCCCCAACATAGGCTGATATGCGACATTTTCACCCGTTGGAATTCCACCCTCCATATGTTTGACCGACTATACGAGCAGAGAAAGACCATAAATGATTTCTTGATGATCCAAGCGGACAGGAGTATTCCCCTGTGTAACTTCGATGTCAGCCAGTGGCAGCTCATGCGTGACACCTGCCGTTTGCTCAGGACCTTTGAGGATGCCACCAGGGGCATAACCAGGCCCGACGGGGAGAGGGGGCCCGCTGCTCTCACATGTAATAATAGCGCTCTGACTGGGCCTGACATGAAGTACAGTGACAATGCCGGGCCCTGTCAGAGTGCTCTTCAAACATGTATAATATGCACCCCAGGCGCAGAGGCAAAGGGGGGCGCAGAGGCAAGGGGGGGCACGCACTCACCCAGCAGTTCTTATCACTGCCAGGCTGTTGTCTCCAGAGTGAAGAAGAGAGCCCTCTCTGCTCCCTGCTTCACTTTTCTTCTATGCTCCGGCGCTCCCATGGCACTGGTGGCTGTGGGAGGAGCACTGAAAGCCCGGGAATCAGCCTCCAGCACAGCCAGCAGTGCGATGTGAATGTGGGATCACGTCATCAGGGAAGAAGGTAAGTATGTGTTGTTGTTGTTTTTTTCATAACGCTGCAGACCGGAGGCAAAAGGGGGCCACAACTAGAGTGAGGGGGCACAAAAGTGGGTATCTTTACTCAGGGGGCACCTAATCTGGCATAACTACTGTGAGGGGGAACATATGTGGGCATAACTATTGTGAGGGGGCACATACTGTATGTAACAACCCAGAGTGGTGTTAACACTCCTGCACCCTGCTACTGTCTTTATTGGGCTAACACCATTGTCATCTATGTATTTTGTCCAGGTCCTCCACATGTGCATTCCTAATTAGTCTGCAACTGTTTTGGTCATGTAATGTACCTGGTTCACCAGCAGGTGGCAGAAAACACATCAGAGCTGTATTTAAGTAGAATGGAGCTTTCCAATCCATTCTACACCCCCCCCCCCCCCCCCCCCCCGGAGTGAAGTTGGCTCGTCCTACTTCCTTCAGGAAGGGTGGGGACCAGTTAGTTCCAGTCTAGCTACTTTCACACCAGAGTTTTCAATTCCGCTATTAAGATCCGTCATAGGATCTCAATAGCGGAGGAAAACGCTTCAGTTTTGTCCCCATTCATTGTCAATATGGACTAAACTAAACTGAACAAAGCGGAATGCACCAAAAAGCATTCCGTTCCGTTTGGTTGCACTCCCATCGAGGACAAAATGACGCTGCAAGCAGAGTTTTTCTGTCTGCGATGTAGTGCGTAGCAAGACGGATCCGTCCTGACACACAATGTAAGTCCATGGGGACAGATCAGTTTTCTCTGACACAATAGAAAACGGATCCATCCCCTATTGACTTTCAATGGTGTTCAAGACAGATCCGTCATGGCTATTTAAGACATAATACAACCGGAACGGAAGCATTTTTGCAGATCCATGACGATTCTGCCAAAAACGCTAGTGTGAAAGTAGCCTTACCCCCTGCTAGGGGTAGGGTGTGCAGGGGCACGTCTCTGCTGGATATGCCCATGCCAGCCAGAGCACCTTAAGCTCTGCTGGCCATGGAGGCCAAAGCTTGACGCCTCAGGAGCCAGAAGAAAAGTTCCCTTGCATAACCTAGAGTCATACTACAGAAAAGTGCAGCATACAGAAGAAACTGAGGTCTACAGCCAGCCTGTCAGTACAGCAGATTCAGAGAGAAACAGAGATAAAGCAGAGTTGAGTTTGCCTGCCAGTTTAACGCTAAAGCCTGCTGGAACCAAGACAAAGCCTGAAACTGTTTGGAGAAACGTTTATTCAAGTAAAGCTGCCATTGAACTTCATCTCAAGGTCTGGACTCAAGTTATTTTTTCAAATCCCTCAATTAATCCCCCTATTTATTTCTTCAGAGCCAAAGCCTGGGGTCCAATGGTATCACATAAAGAGACATTTTAGGCCGCAACATTCCACTCAGCAATTCCTACACCTAGGACGCGCGATATAGTAGGGCCCTGGGGGGAGGCCTCCCGTTGCACATATGCGGGCATAAGTACAGGAGTCGTCCCGGAAGATTGGAAATTGGCAAATGTCGTGCCCATTCACAAGAAAGGTAGTAGGGAGGAATCGAGCAACTATAGACCAGTGAGTCTGACATCAATAGTAGGCAAATTAATGGAAACCCTATTAAAGGATAGGATTGTGGAACATCTAAAATCCCATGGATTGCAAGATGAAAAACAACATGGGTTTACTTCAGGGAGATCATGTCAAACAAATCTTATAGATTTTTTTGACTGGGTGACTAAAATAATAGATGGTGGAGGTGCAGTAGACATCGCATATCTAGATTTTAGTAAGGCTTTTGACACTGTCCCACATAGAAGACTTATCAATAAACTGCAGTCATTGAGCATGGACTCCCATATTGTTGAGTGGATTAGGCAGTGGCTGAGTGACAGACAACAGAGGGTTGTAGTCAATGGAGAACATTCAAAACAAGGTCATGTTACCAGTGGGATTCCACAGGGATCTGTACTGGGACCAATTTTGTTTAATATCTTCATAAGTGATATTGCAAAAGGCCTCGATGGTAAGGTTTGTCTTTTTGCTGATGACACAAAGATATGTAACAGGGTTGATGTTCCTGGAGGGAAACGCCAAATGGAAAAGGATTTAGGAAAACTAGAAGAATGGTCAGAACTCTGGCAACTGAAATTTAATGTGGATAAGTGCAAGATAATGCACCTGGGGCGTAAAAACCCAAGGGCAGAATATAGAATATTTGACACAGTCCTGACCTCAGTATCTGAGGAAAGGGATTTAGGAGTAATTATTTCAGAAGACTTAAAGGTGGGAAGACAATGTAATAGAGCAGCACGAAATGCCAGCAGAATGCTTGGATGTATAGGGAGAGGTATAAGCAGTAGAAAGAGGGAGGTGCTTATGCCGCTGTACAGAGCACTGGTGAGACCTCACTTGGAGTATTGTGCGCAGTACTGGAGGCCATATCTCCAGAAGGATATAGATACTCTAGAGAGAGTTCAGAGAAGAGCTACTAAACTAGTACATGGATTGCAGGATAAAACTTACCAGGAAAGGTTAAAACACCTTAATATGTATAGCTTGGAAGAAAGAAGAGACAGAGGGGATATGATAGAAACTTTTAAATACATAAAGGGAATCAACTCGGTAAAGGAGGAGAGCATATTTAAAAGAAGAAAAACTACCACAAGAGGACACAGTTTTAAATTAGAGGGGCAAAGGTTTAAAAGTAATATAAGGAAGTATTACTTTACTGAGAGAGTAGTGGATGCATGGAATAGCCTTCCTGCAGAAGTGGTAGCTGCAAATACAGTGAAGGAGTTTAAGCATGCATGGGATAGGCATAAGGCTATCCTTCATATAAGATAGGGCCAGGGACTATTCATAGGATTCAGATATTTTGGGCAGACTAGATGGGCCAAATGGTTCTTATCTGCCGACACATTCTATGTTTCTATGTTTCATATCCTGGAACAGATGCTGGTACATCTGGCTGGTCAGGGGACTGGAGACGTGTCACCTACATCTCACGGCCACTTAAGACCTGTGGGGCTGACCTGGAGGAGGTGGAGGACATTGGAGCACAAGCAATGTGTAGCAAAGTGGGTGTTTTTTCTACACAGGTGACAGGAGAGGAGGAGCAGGAGCAGCCAGAGGAGCAAGAGGGAGATGAGGAAGATGAGACAGATAACCCAGACACACCGTGACGGTATGCAGTTGAGATGGAGGCAGGAAGTCCCTCTGAGTCACTTGCACAAATGGCCCGATGCATGCTCACTTGCTTGGGTAGTGACAGCCGAATTGTCACCATTCGGCAGAGGGATGACTTCTGGCTCGCCACTTTTTGGACCCTCGCTACTGATCCAAAATGGGTGCCTCTTTTACATCCACTAAGAGGGAGGACAAACTGAACTACTATAGAGACATCCTATGTAGTCAGTTGTCCGCTGCCTATCTGCACCATCGTCCATCCTCTCACAGGTCTGACCGGGGGGTCCGCTGCGCTCTCGTTCCACTGCCATGGCTGTTGTGGCGGGTGGGGGGGAAGGAGCAGTACCAGCTCCATCAGCAGCAGCTTTCTTAACCCGCCTAGTGAAGAAACTACTCACCAGCAGCAGCTAGACCTGAAGCAGAATCTGAACCAGCAGATGGTGGCATACCTGGACAGCACCCTGCTACCCCACATTGAAGATCCGCTGGGCAGCCAAACTGGATTTGTCGCCACAACTGGCCGAGTTCGTCCTGGAAAAGCTGTCCTGCCCGGCCAGTAGTGTGGCATCAGAGCGGGTGTTTAGTACGGCGGGGGCCATAGTTACCCCAATGAGAACTCGCCTGTCCACCCAAAATGTGGAGAGACTGGCCTTTGTCAAGATGAATCAGGTGTGGATCAGCCAGGATTTCCACCCACCAATGCCTGATGCATCAGATTAGACCATCCATGCTGCCTCTCTCAAAACTTGACAAAAGAGACCGGTTTCTTCTGGCTACCTGCCTCAGCTACTATTCAGATGCTGCAACCCGCCTAATGCCACACATCTGATGCCAGTGCTCCTTCTTACACCCACCATGGTCAGCGGGTACTGTTATTGCCACCCACCTCCCTACCCATGGTCACCGGGTGACTCTGTGGTCTCCTGATGCTGCTGACATCTCATCACTCAGGTCTCCTCATGCTGCTGCTGCCACCTCCACACTCTGTCATTGTGCCACTCTGTGGCCTCCTCATGCCGCTGCTGCCACCTCTACACTATGTAACCTTGCCACTCTGTGTCCTCATCATGCTGCTGCTAACTCAACACTATGTCACCTTGACACTCTGTGGCCTCCTCATGCTGCTACTGCTGCTGCCACCTCCACACTATGTCACCTTGCCACTCTGTGGTCTCCTCATTCTGCTGCTAAATCAACACTCTGTCACTGGGCCACTCTGAGGCCTCCTAATGCTGCTGCTGTCACCTCCACACTATGTTACCTTGCCAGTCTGTGGCCTCCTCATGCTGCTGCTGCCTCCACCTCCACACTATGTCACCTTGCCACTCTGTGGATAAATCAACACTATGTCACTGGGTCACTCTGTGGTCTCCTCATGCTGCTGCCTACTAACAACTCTGTCTCTGGGCCACTATGTGGTCTCCGCATGCTGCTGCCACCTCCACACTATGTCACCTTGGCACTCTGTGGCCTCTTCATGCTGCTGCCACCTACACACTATGTCACCTTGCCACTCTGTGGCCAACTCATGCTGCTGCTAATTCAACACTATGTCACCTTGACACTCTGTGGCCTCCTCATGCTGCTGCTACCACCTCTACACTATGTCACCTTGACAGTCTGTGGCCTCCTCATGCTGCTGCTAAATCAACACTATGTCTCTGGGTCACTCTGTGGACTCCTCATGCTGCTGACAACTTGCAACTCTGTCTCTGGGCCACTCTGTGGTCTCCCCATGCTGCTGCCACCTACACACTTTGTCATTGTGCCACTCTGTGGCCTCCTCATGCTGCTGCTGCCAACTCACAGCTCTGTCTCTGGGCCAATCTGTGGCCTCCTCATGCTGCTGCTGCCACTTCTAAACTATTTCACCTTGCCAATCTGTGGCCTCCCTTATGCTGCTGCCACCTCCACACTATGTCACCTTGCCACTCTGTGGCCTCTTCATGCTGCTGGCACCTCCACACTATGTCACCTTGCCACTCTGTGGCCCACTCATGCTGCTGCTAACTCAGCACTATGTCCCTGGGCTACTCTGTGACTTCCTCATGCTGCTGCTGCCATCTCCACACTATGTCACCTTGACAGTCTGTGGCCTCCTCATGCTGCTGCTGCCACCTCCACACTATGTCACCTTGCCACTCTGTAGTCTCCTCATGCTGCTGCTAAATCAACACTATGTCACTAGGTCACTCTGTGGCCTCCTCATGCTCCTGCCAACTCACAACTATGTATCTGGGCCACTCTGTGGTCTCCTCATGCTGCTGCCACCTACACACTTTGTCATTGTGCCACTCTGTGGCCTCCTCATGCTGCTGCTGCCAACTCACAACTCTGTCTCTGGGCCACCATGTGGCCTCCTCATGCTGCTGCTGCCACATCCAAACTATTTAACCTTGCCACTCTGTGGCCTCCTCATGCTGCTGTTGCCACCTCCACAATATTTCACCTTGACACTCTGTGGTCTCCTCATGCTGCTGCTAAATCAACACTATGTCTCTGGGTCACTCTGTGGCCTCCTCATGCTGCTGACAGCTCACAACTCTGTCTCTGGGCCACTCTGTGGTCTCCTCATGCTGCTGCCACCTACACACTTTGTCATTGTGCCACTCTGTGGCCTCCTCATGCTGCTGCTGCCAACTCACAACTCTGTCTCTGGGCCACCATGTGGCCTCCTCATGCTGCTGCTGCCACATCCAAACTATTTCACCTTACCACTCTGTGGCCTCCTCATGCTGCTGCCACCTCCACACTATGTCACCTTGCCACTCTGTGGCCTCCTCATGCTACTGCTGCCACCTCCACACTATGTCTCCTTTCCACTCTGTGGCCTCCTCATGCTGCTGCTAAATCAACACTATGTCACTGGGTCACTCTGTGGCCTCCTCATGCTGCTGCTGCCACCTCCACACTATGTCACTTTGCCACACTGTGGTCTCCTCATGCTGCTGTCAACTCACAACTCTGTCTCTGGGCCACTCTGTGGTCTCCTCATGCCGCTGCCACCCCACACTCTGTCATTGTGCCACTCTGTGGCCTCCTCATGCTGCTGCTGCCGCCTTCACACTATGTCAACTTGCAACTCTGTGGCCTCCTCATGCTGCTGCTTCCACCTCCACACTATGTCACCTTGCCAGTCTGTGGCCTCCTCATGCTGCTGAAGCTGTCACCTCCACACTATGTCACCTTGCCAGTCAGTGGCCTCCTTATGCTGCTGATAACTTAAAGGGGTTGTCCGAGTTATGGGAAAAAAGATATTGCACTGTAAATCTGATGGTCAGCGATAAGAGAGAAGAGAGCCAGGAAAATAAGGAAATAGATATTTTTTTTGCCTCAAACTTGCTTAGCTTAGTTATAACTAAGCTAAGCAAGTTTTAGGCAAAAAATAATATCTATTTCCTCATTTTTCTGGCTCTCTTCTGGCCCTTTGTTTACTTGCAATAAAAACAATCTCTGCCCCTCCCCCTGCTCTGCCAAGGGAGTGAATACAAGTAATGCCCTGAGTGACATGTCTGCCTGCTGGGAGACTCAGCAGCATGATGTATGTATAAAACTACAAGTCCTAGCTGTACAATGACACTGCTAATACACACAGGATCTTTCCCCTACCTGCAATGCTCTGCAGAACCTCTCTTTCAGCTCCTGTGCCCAGCATTTGTCTCCTCACTGCCTGCAGCTATACAGTAAACACTTCAGTCCTGAGTCTGTGCAGCTGAAGGGGTTAAGAATCCTGGGAGAGAGCAATAAGCAGCAGTCGGCAGTGCAGGGGGGCATGGCCAGAACAGTGACATCTGTTGTACAGATCTCTCAGGCTTGTGCACAAACATTATCAGAGCAGGGAGAGAAGCTGACATCACAGGTCATGTGACCCTCAGTTAAATCTGATAAACCAGCCTCTGAAGATAAAGTGAGTTAATTGGAAAGCTGTTAAATTTGCCTAGTTAAAAACATAGAAAGAATAAAAAAATAACACACAACCCCTTTAAAACTATGTCATTGGGCCACTCTGTGGCTTCCTCATGCTGCTGCCACCTCAACAGTATGTAAATGGGCCACTCTGTGGTCTTCTCATGCTGCTGACACCTCCCCACTATGTCACTGGGCCACTCTGTGGTCTCCTCATGCTGCTGCTACCTCAACACTATGCCATTGGGCCACTCTGTGGACTTCTCAATCTGTTCTCCCACCTGCCCCACTCCATGACTGGGCCACTGGTTTGCCTTTTTGGCCTGGTTGACATTATTATTTATTTGACCCTTCTTCTGATCTATCAGAAGGAAGGAAAAATGGGACGCACGACGGATACTGTCTGTGTAGCAGCTGTAAGGCCTGTATGGTCCCATCAGAATTGGCCTATGATTTGGTAGCCAAAAGCAAGAGTGGGCACAAAACACAGAAGACATGCAAATATTCCATTCATGTGTCATCTTTGTTTTGGATCCACTCCTGTTTTTTTTTTTTGCTTTAGCAATACTGAAGGTTTATTGAGCAAATGCTGACCGAGTGAAGGCGGAGGCTCCACAGACAGGATCTGTTTTTTGGGGGGGTTATTGTTCTGACGGATCAGAGGAAGGGCAAAATAATCAGTGACGTCAACAAAAAAGTACTGCTGACACCCTCTCCACTCTGTCGGGGGGCTCTACTTGTATAAGCATTTAATAGAACAGGTTCTGTAGACATCTATGTGGAATCAGTGAATTGGTGTAAAAGTAGTGCGCTCTTTCACGCTACAGTAGGATCTTGGGTCTCTGCACGGTTCTTTATACCTGGCGCTAACATTGACTTGTAAGACTGAGTTCACACTTGAGTTATTTGGTCAGTTTTGGCCACATGACTGCCCAAATAAGTGACGTGTAGTGATTCTAAGAGTGACGCCTGTCATCTGCATGTCATACTGACTCACAGTATTATTTCACTACCACAGCAGACTCCCTATGCGTGTTACTACAAGGCACAGTGTTCTACACCACTATAAAGGCTCTCTGCAGCCAGGAAATGCAGATTTAATGCGATTCTCCTCAAATAAATTCAGATCTAATCAAATAATTTCAGAAAACTCGTTGAACCGTATGAATCAAATTTTTTAGCAAGTTGCGTGAGCACATCTGTGGAGACAAGGCAACCTCCTTACATGGGACCCTGCACTAAACAGGATCACCTGATCTTGGCCTAGGCTTTAAAGGGAGTCTGTCATCACAGTTTCACCATTTTAACCCTTCCCATAGCTTTCTAGCAGCATTACAGTTGATAAAAACGTTACCTTTATAAGCAATCGTGGATTAATAAAACTGGCAAAAATCATCTTAGTAGGATATGCAAATGAGGGCTCACAAGTGCCCAGGGGCGGCGTCAACCTCGTAGGTGCCCAGGCAGCTTTGCCTTATTGTCGCTTCCCCTCGCCCAGTCTTTCCCTCTGCCCGCCCATCTTCTTCTCTCGCCGAGATCCCGCACCTACGCGCTGAGTCTGTCGGCCGGCGCATGCGCACTGCGATGTCCATTCCTGGTATGGCTTCACAGTAATTAATGCGCATGCACCGGCTAACTCGCCGTTAGCCGGTGCATGCGCATTAATTACTGTGATGCCATACCAGGAATGGACATCGCAGTGCGCATGCGCCGGCCGACGGACTCAGAGCGCAGGTGCGGGATCTCGGCAAGAGATTAAAAAATAATTCATGCAGCACGTCCAAACAAAAGGATGTCTGGTTGGCGTAGGACCCAATCTGTATCAGGTCACCTTTTCGGGACACTAAGAGCATAAAATTTTTAGCAACTATAGCAGTCATTCAATTTAATATAAGCAAATATTCAGTGGTTACATATTTCTTAGCAATTTGGTGGTGCAGAGATTTCTTAAAACTTACCCCGAGATGTCAGAGCTGCTGCATAAAGTGCGGGCCATCTGTGCGCGCTTTTGGCATTCTCACCCTGCTGCTGCTCGCCTGTCAGGGTTTGAAGCGTAACTTCCGCCTTCCCGCTCACCGCCTCATATGCGACGTGCCCACAAGGTGGAACTCCACCTTGCACATGCTGGATAGTGGAGTTTCAGCTGCAGCACGCAGTCGCTCGGCAGTACAGCACCACTTCACCACCAATGACTGGGCCTCCATGCGAGACCTGTGTTCCTTATTGCGCTGTTTCGAGTACTCCACCAACATGGCCAGTGCCGATAACGCCGTTCCCACTTCTATGCCTCCTTGAAAAAACGCTCCTGGCGAGGATGGAAGAGGATGTGGCACAGGAGGAGGAGGAGGAGGAGGAAGAGGGATCATTTCGTAGGGTTTCCGGCCCTCCCCAAGTGGCTCCGAGGGTGGGTTCCTGCACCCACAAACCCAAGTACACAATTGTCCAGCCAGGGCACAGTTCTGGAGGATGAGGAGGTGGAGGATGAGGAGGAGGAGATGGAGGAGGAGGAACCATGTTTACAGCAGGGTGGCACCCAGACCAGCTCATGGCCATCACTGGTGCATGTATGAGGGGATACAGAGGACACAGACGATACACCTCCCACAGAGGACAGCTTTTCGTTGCCTCTGGGCAGCCTGGCACACATGAGCGATTACATGCTGCAGTGTCTCTGCAATGATCGCCGAGTTGCCCACATTCTAACTTGTGCTGATTACTGGGTGGCCACGCTGCTGGATCCCCGTGACAAGGACAACATACCGTCCTTAAATCCGTCTCTGGAGCGTGATCGTAAGATGCGCGAGTACAAGCGCACGCTGGTAGACGCGCTGCTGGTGGCATTCCCACCTGACAGCGGGGGCACAGTGGAAGCACAAGGCAGAGGACGAGGAAGAGGTCGCCAACGCAGCTGGGGCACCGCCAGAACCTCAGAAGGCAGGGTTAGCATGGCCGAAATGTGGAAAAGCTTTGTCAGCACGCCACAACAACCAGCACCACCAGCTGTTATGGAACATCTTAGCAGCAGGCAGCATTTCACCAACATGGTGGAGCAGTATGTGTGCACACGCCTACACGTACTGAATGACGGGTCTGCCCTCTTCAACTTCTGGGTCTCTGAATTGGGCACATGGCGTGAGCTTGCCCTTTACGCCTTGGAGGTGCTGGCCTGCCTGCAGCCGGTGTATTGTCTGAACGTGTGTTTAGCATGACTGGAGGGTTATATTTCCCAATGTTTTGGGATGTAGCCTAATTAAAAAAAATAAAAATAGATTTTAAACCAAAAAGCAGTGTAGGCTACCTTCTCCTCCACCGCCACTTCCACCTACACCGCCTCCTCAACCTCCTACTCCATATGGGTCTGGTCCTCCTAGATCAAGATTATAATTTTTTATTTTTACGTATTTTATGTTATTTTAAGTCATTTCCCTATCCACATTTGTTTGCAGAGCACTTTCCATGCTTTTAACCACATTTTGACATTTGCAGCCCTCTAGCCCTTTTCATGACATTTTTAAAGCCATTTTAGTGCTCAAAAGTTCAGGTCCCCATTGACTTCAATGGGGTTCGGGGTCAATTTCGGGTCAAGAACTCAAGCTTTTTTCCGAAGTTTGGCCGAACCCGTCGAACCCGAACATCCAGGTGTCCGCTCAACTTTAGTAACTGCTAGTAATTTCTTGCAGATTTCTTGATCAATGAAGGTGACGTCACTCTGGGCATCCAGTAGCGCATAGGCATATATCTTCTTGTTCCTCCTTGCTTCCTTATTGATGAACTCAGAGAACTCTTTAAAACTTGGGAAGTTCTTGCCTAGATCTCACTGTTCAGTCACATAGCGATTCCATCTAGAAGCCCCTTTTTCAGGTAGCTTAGTTAGCATCCTGTGGTTTTCTAGATAGTCGTTCAGTACTTCCAGTCCTTGAACGTGTGGGATGGCATTGCTGCATGCTTGCAGGAAGTCACCGTACTCTTGAAGTCTGAAGTGTTCTTTAAGACCTATTTTAGGCCAGTTATTCAATTTCTCTCTAAAAGCTCTTTGTACTACGAAAGGATGACCATATCTTGCATTTAATTTTTCCCAAGCTTGCTTGTAGGCTTCTTTGTTTTTTTTATAGAAGTTACCTTCAAGAACTTACTTTGCTTCCACACCAACATATCTCTGAAGGTAGAATAATTTGTCAATTGGACTGAAGCAATGATGCTCAATGATCATTTCAAAACTTGCCTTCCACTCTATGAACTTCAGTACGTCTCCTGAAAATACAGTGTTTTCCAGCATTGGAAGTCTAGAGAGGACTGTTCTCTGTTGTCCTGTTGGGACAATAGTTGTAACACTCTCCTGAGCATTGCCGTGACATCTAGGAATAGAATCATCCGGTTCTCACTTAGTTCTGACTTAGGTGAGTCCTTTTCTTTATCTTTTTTGGTACAGATAGAGGGTAAATTCACACACCTTTTTCCTAACACTGGACTAGGCATCTCTTTGTTTTTATGAGCAGGGATGGAAGGATAATAACTTATTTCCTCACTACAAGCTGGAGATTTCCTTCCATTCTCTTGAGTGTATGATGGAAAATAGGAGTCTTTTTCTTCACTTAGTACAGATTTGAACCTATGACTACTCTGACCCATATCTTCCTCATTTACTCTGAGTCTGGCTTCTATGATCTTAACTTCTTTCTGCCTTTCCACACTTTTCATCTGTTGGCGCTGTGCTTTCATTTCAGCTTCCATCTGATGGCGCTGTGCCTCCTTTTCAGCTTCCATCTGATGGTGCTGTGCCTCCTTTTCAGCTTCCATCTGATGGTGCTGTGCCTCCTTTTCAGCTTCCATCTGATGGTGTTGTGCATCCTTTTCAGCCATCAGTTGATGCTGTGCCTCGATGGCAGCTTCCATCTCCATTTCTGCTCTTTTGACAGCAAATTGTTCAGCTAATTCCTTTCTTTTGGCTGATGTATTTGAGGACTCTGATATGTGGGTGGCACTTCTGTTAGCGAAGGAAGTCACACTTGAGATTGTGGTACCACCTAAGGACCTAGCATAGTCTCTCATAAAAAGTTCATTCATTCTACTCTAAAATTAGCTGTAGATGAAAGTTCTCTCATGAGCTTTACTAAATCTTTAGTGACTGCAGTACATGTGTCCATGTTCCTTACAATATCCTGGAAAGGTGTCGTAAACGACCGCAGGTGGACATATGCTGCCATAAGCTCTGATTCAGGTTCTTTAACCATCTCTACCATATCACTCACGTTCCTTTTTTATACTTTCTTGCTTTAGCTTTCTATGAATGTCTTTAATCTATGATTTCCACCTATCATACATCCGGGCAAAATTTTTCTCTTTTAATGCTGCTTCTTGCTCAAAATTTTCCAGCATCTTTGAGGTCGGTTTTCTGGCACGTGATGAACGTCTTAGTTCATCTGCTTGGGCTATATTTGTTTGAGGCAAGACTAATGCTGCAAAATAATCTTCTACCTCAGACAGGTTCCCTTGGTCTTCAACTTCTACTCTATCTATCTTTGTATCCTCTAACAGTGGCGTGGTAATACTAGGCTCAGACATTTTACTTTAAGTGCAATACTGACAAATGCAGAATTAAATTACTTTAAATACAACAGTGATAAATGCAGGCATTAAATGACTTTCACTTTAAATGCTTTAGAGTCCGTGTACTACAAACTGTCCTTTGTTTTTATTTAAAGTCTCTTATTTCTGACAAAAATTGTCTCTTTATGCCAAAACATATATGCAATGATAAGTAATAAAAGGAAAGCTCTGACCTTATTCTGAAGAGCAGGATACTGCGATCTGAAGGTTGCTGGAACAAATGTCTGTCTTAAAGGAGACTTGTCTTTTCTTGATGTGATGCGATGCTCTGCGCTGACTTTCGGTGCTCTGTGCTGAGTTGCGATGCTCTGTGCAGACTTGAGATGCTTTGTAATGACTTGCGATAATCTGTGATGACTTGGGATGCGCTGGCTTGGATACGCTGCTGCAGGCTTTGGGCCTAGTGTCGGGAAACTATCTGACTGCAGTACGTGGTCTCTCTGTGAATAGTGGTGCAGGCACTCTAGCTCTGGACTTTGGCCTCCCACCATGCATCTCTTTCTCTCTCTAGGGATCGCAGGAGGGTTGGCGCTCTTTCTCTGACTATTTTGCCTTTACCGTTCTGCCACTTTAAGAGTCGGCTACAGTTTGACTAATGCACACATTCTATGGGCTTTATGGTAGCTCCGCTGAGGTGTCTTTGCTTGCTCACTCAGGGAACAGTTGCTGCGCGGCGGTATATGCTGGCACTCCGCTGCTCTATTGCTCTAATGCGCTCTATACTGTGCAAGTTGAGGAGTGCTATCGCTTCGCCCTCTGAGGGCTATAGTTCCACTGTGACTGGCGCAGCACTATGAAGTGCCTTTTGCACTGTGACATTAGAAGAATTTTGGTATCTCTGACTTTTAGTCTAACCAGACTGTCTACTACTCTGTAATTCCTCTTGCGCTGTTCTATGGAAACAGTAGGTTTAAAGAGCACACCAAATGCTTAAAATAACTTCTTTATTAACTTCAACTTTTCTTGATATATAACACTGCCGCCTCCGCAGCAGATAGTCCATGTACATAACACGTGTTGAAAATATATCACAAAATGGCGGTATGCACAGGATGGTCCAACTGTTCAATCTTGTCATTCAACATAAAATGGTGTACTCTCACTTTAAGTTATTTAAGCACTTTATGATCTCTCTGAGAGGCATATCTGAGGTCTAACTAATAGTTAGCTTGCAGTATGCAGTTAGCAGTGACTATTTGCAGATTGGTTGAGTATGATCTGGTATGGTCCTATGCAATTTGAATGCTTGCAATAGTATGCTTGCAATTGTAGCTTGCAATTTGAAACTTGCAATTGAATTTGTATGCAATTGTATGGCTCAGTATGCTTGCAATTTGGTGGAACTGTAAGTAAACACATGCAGTACAGAGCAAAAGTTTGGACACACCTTCTCATTCAAAGAGTTTTCTTTATTTTCATGACTATGAAAATTGTAGATTCACACTGAAGGCATCAAAACTATGAATTAACACATGTGGAATTATATACATAACAAAAAAGTGTGAAACAACTGAAAATATGTCATATTCTAGGTTCTTCAAAGTAGCCACCTTTTGCTTTGATTACTGCTTTGCACACTCTTGGCATTCTCTTGATGAGCTTCAAGAGGTAGTCCCCTGAAATGGTTTTCACTTCACAGGTGTGCCCTGTCAGGTTTAATAAGTGGGATTTATTGCCTTATAAATGGGGTTGGGACCATCAGTTGTGTTGAGGAGAAGTCAGGTGGATACACAGCTGATAGTCCTACTGAATAGACTGTTAGAATTTGTATTATGGCAAGAAAAAAGCAGCTAAGGAAAGAAAAACGAGTGGCCATCATTACTTTAAGAAATGAAGGTCAGTCAGTCCGAAAAATTGGGAAAACTTTGAAAGTAAGGGCTATTTGACCATGAAGGAGAGTGATGGGGTGCTGCGCCAGATGGCCTGGCCTCCACAGTCACCGGACCTGAACCCAATCAAGATGGTTTGGGGTGAGCTGGACCGCAGAGTGAAGGCAAAAGGGCCAACAAGTGCTAAGCATCTCTGGGAACTCCTTCAAGACTGTTGGAAGACCATTTCAGGTGACTACCTCTTGAAGCTCATCAAGAGAATGCCAAGAGTGTGCAAAGCAGTAATCCATGCAAAAGGTGGCTACTTTGAAGAACCTAGAATATGACATATTTTCAGTTGTTTCACACTTGTTTTTTATGTATATAATTCCACATGTGTTAATTCATAGTTTTGATGCCTTCATAGTCATGAAAATAAAGAAAACTCTTTGAATGAGAAGGTGTGTCCAAACTTTTGGTCTGTACTGTATATAACTGGTTCAGTATACAGTTCTAATCACAATACTAGCAACATGAACATTATATAACTGTTTTGAATACCTATATTGGCCTCTTGCTCCCATAAAGCTCAGCTATCAGTGGAGTGCATGTTTCTTCAGCTCCTGTCTCTGGTGAATAATGATTCTAGCAGCTCCTGCTAGGGGAATTCCCAGACAGGCTGTCTGTGAGGCTGTCTGTGACTGGTGAAAAACCTTACTGTGTGAGAAGCTGGCTGTGATTGGTCTAGACTTCTGCCCAGCAACAACAGATTAACACTATGCTTTCTGTTGTTTCTGCTGTGTCACTGAGTCCACCGTACACTACAAAATGAATCCCAAAGGTACATTATCCCTTTCTGCTTCTGTGAACACAAAATATAACAGTTTTATGACATCCAAAACATGATGTCACAGTAAATAACTCTACTTTTATCTTTAACACATAAAGATAGGAACTGTATTAAGGTTAATGGCAGGTTTAGCTGTATACACATATAAGTTTATACTAGCAACCTAGGACAGGTCTTAACTCTATATACATCTCTATCTACAGTATACAGTGGTGGTGGTGGGTGAAGGCAAATGTGACTCCATGTTGTCTTCTCTATGATGTACAGAATTGTTATACACTACGTGCAGAATTATTAGGCAAATGAGTATTTTGACCACGTCATCCTCTTTATGCATGTTGTCTTACTCCAAGCTGTATAGGCTCGAAAGCCTACTACCAATTAAGCATATTAGGTGATGTGCATCTCTGTAATGGGAAGGGGTGTGGTCTAATGACATCAACACCCTATATCAGGTGTGCATAATTATTAGGCAACTTCCTTTCCTTTGGCAAAATGGGTCAAAAGAAGGACTTGACAGGCTCAGAAAAGTCAAAAATAGTGAGATATCTTGCAGAGGGATGCAGCACTCTTAAAATTGCAAAGCTTCTGAAGCGTGATCATCGAACAATCAAGCATTTCATTCAAAATAGTCAACAGGGTCGCAAGAAGCGTGTGGAAAAACCAAGGCGCAAAATAACTGCCCATGAACTGAGAAAAGTCAAGCGTGCAGCTGCCAAGATGCGACTTGCCACCAGTTTGGCCATATTTCAGAGCTGCAACATCACTGGAGTGCCCCAAAAGCACAAGGTGTGCAATACTCAGACATGGCCAAGGTAAGAAAGGCTGAAAGACGACCACCACTGAACAAGACACACAAGCTGAAACGTCAAGACTGGGCCAAGAAATATCTCAAGACTGATTTTTCTAAGGTTTTATGGACTGATGAAATGAGAGTGAGTCTTGATGGGCCAGATGGCTGGATTGGTAAAGGGCAGAGAGCTCCAGTCCGACTCAGACGCCAGCAAGGTGGAGGTGGAGTACTGGTTTGGGCTGGTATCATCAAAGATGAGCTTGTGGGGCCCTTTTGGGTTGAGGATGGAGTCAAGCTCAACTCCCAGTCCTACTGCCAGTTTCTGGAAGACACCTTCTTCAAGCAGTGGTACAGGAAGAAGTCTGCAAGGTAAGAAAAACATGATTTTCATGCAGGACAATGCTCCATCACACGCGTCCAAGTACTCCACAGCGTGGCTGGCAAGAAAGGGTATAAAAGAAGAAAATCTAATGACATGGCCTCCTTGTTCACCTGATCTGAACCCCATTGAGAACCTGTGGTCCATCATCAAATGTGAGATTTACAAGGAGGGAAAACAGTACACCTCTCTGAACAGTGTCTGGGAGGCTGTGGTTGCTGCTGCACGCAATGTTGATGGTGAACAGATCAAAACACTGACAGAATCCATGGATGGCAGGCTTTTGAGTGTCCTTGCAAAGAAAGGTGGCTATATTGGTCACTGATTTGTTTTTGTTTTGTTTTTGAATGTCAGAAATGTATATTTGTGAATGTTGAGATGTTATATTGGTTTCACTGGTAAAAATAAATAATTGAAATGGGTATATATTTGTTTTTTGTTAAGTTGCCTAATAATTATGTACAGTAATAGTCACCTGCACACACAGATATCCCCCTAAAATAGCTAAAACTAAAAACAAACTAAAAACTACTTCCAAAAATATTCAGCTTTGATATTAATGAGTTTTTTGGGTTCATTGAGAACATGGTTGTTGTTCAATAATAAAATTAATCCTCAAAAATACAACTTGCCTAATAATTCTGCACTCCCCGTAATATCTCACCTACGCACTTCACATCCTCCCCCACTGTGAGTTAGGTTCACTTATCTGTCTCAGGACATGTTCTAATTCAATCAGGGTCATTCGGTACAACTGCGTACGTTCTTATATGTGACATATTGCATACCCATAAAAGGGATGTTCCAGTGGTATCTGTGTGGGCGTCAATGTTTATCATTTATGATTGGTTTAACGCTGTTGTTGTGCAAGCTTTTCTGCTGCCTATATGAGGCCAAGCAATAGCATAATAAAGTTAGAGTGTTTCTCAGTGATGTGTGTGTCTATTATTGCCAACCGA
Source organism: Bufo gargarizans (assembly GCF_014858855.1). NCBI lineage: Eukaryota > Metazoa > Chordata > Amphibia > Anura > Bufonidae > Bufo > Bufo gargarizans. The sequence goes on along the minus strand of NC_058082.1, from coordinate 560,556,429 downwards.
GAAACATCTCTCCTGATGTCAGTGTCTCAAACCAAGGTTGTCGTAGAGGTCTAGAAACGTCCAAATCCTTTCAGTGGGGATCACATATCACTGCATACAGTATACAGAGGGTCACACATCTGTATCTACAGTGTACAATGGTGGTGGGTGTCACATATCACTGTATGGGGGGGGGTCACATATAACTGCATACAGTATACAGAGGGTCACACATTCTTATATACAGTATACGGTGGTGGGGGTCACATATCATTGTATGGGGGCGTCACATATCATTATACACGGTGTGCAGGAAGGAGAGGGCACACATTTACAGATGACACCAGTGACTGCTGCTGATATCACTGACCTCAGCCATACTGACAGCTCAGAAGGGGTTAAACTGTTGGTCTGGCTGTAATAAACCTGTCTGTGATAAGATCACAGTGCAGAGGGGCCATAAACTGGGCAGACACTGGGATTGCTCACAGTTTGTGTTCCACAGCACCTTCCTGGCTCTGCTACATCCTCACATACAGCAGTAGCCTCTCAGTACAGGAGACAGAGTGGATGGAGTCTACAGACAGTCGGCTTCCATCAGCCATCACAGCTTCTGCTCAGTCTACCTTTCTGCTGCAAAAGTTACTTTATTTCTGCTTGAATCTTCCTGCTGAGCCCCTCCAGCCCTGCACAGCCCGGAATGTCAGTCACAGAAGGAAAGCACATCTGATACAAGCAGGGTGCTTTAGGACCCAAGGAGCAGCTCACTCCTTCAGGCATGGAGTGGTAGCTCCTCAATGGCTCCTGCAGCTATGGACCAGACAGACAGCTGTGAGAGCAGGACAGGAGGGGGCGTGGTAGGAGCAGGACAGGAGGGGGCGTGGTGAGAGCAGGACAGGAGGGGGCGTGGAGTGAGAAGGACAGGAGGGGGCGTGGAGTGAGAAGGACAGGAGGGGGCGTGGAGAGAGCAGGACAGGAGGGGGCGTGGTGAGAGCAGGACAGGAGGGGGCACGGTGAGAGCAGGACAGGAGGGGGCGTGGTGAGAGCAGGACACGAGGGGGCGTGGTGAGAGCAGGACAGGATGGGGCGTGGTGAGAGCAGGAGAGGCGTGGTGAGAGCAGGACAGGAGTGGGCGTGGTGAGAGCAGGACAGGAGTGGGCGTGGTGAGAGCAGGACAGGAGTGGGCGTGGTGAGAGCAGGACCGGCGGGGGTGTGGTGAGAGCAGGACAGGAGGGGGCGTGGTGAGAGCAGGACAGGAGGGGGCGTGGTGAGAGCAGGACAGGAGGGGGCGTGGTGAGAGAAGGGCAGGAGGGGGCGTGGTGAGAGCAGGACAGGAGGGGGCGTGGTGAGAGCAGGGCAGGAGGGGGTGTGGTGAGAGCAGGACAGGAGGGGGCGTGGTGAGAGCAGGACAGGAGGGGGCGTGGTGAGAGAAGGGCAGGAGGGGGCGTGGTGAGAGCAGGACAGGAGGGGGCGTGGTGAGAGCAGGACAGGAGGGGGCGTGGTGAGAGCAGGACAGGAGGGGGCGTGGTGAGAGCAGGACAGGAGGGGGCGTGGTGAGAGAAGGGCAGGAGGGGGCGTGGTGAGAGAAGGGCAGGAGGGGGCGTGGTGAGAGCAGGACAGGAGGGGGCGTGGTGAGAGCAGGGCAGGAGGGGGTGTGGTGAGAGCAGGACAGGAGGGGGCATGGTGAGAGCAGGACAGGAGCGTGGTGAGAGCAGGACAGGAGGGGGCGTGGTGAGAGCAGGACAGGAGGGGGCGTGGTGAGAGCAGGACAGGAGGGGCGTGGTGAGAGCAGGACAGCAGGGGGCGTGGTGAGAGAAGGACAGGAGGGAGGCGTGGTGAGAGCAGGACAGGAGGGGGCGTGGTGAGATCAGGACATGAGGGGGTGTGGTGAGAGCAGGACAAGAGGAGGCTTGGTGAGAGCAGGACAGCAGGGGGATTGGTGAGAGCAGGACAGGAGGGGGCATGGTGAGAGCAGGACAGGAGGGGGCGTGGTGAGAGCAGGACAGGAGGGGGCGTGGAGAGAGCAGGACAGGAGGGGGTGTGGTGAGAGCAGGACAGGAGGGGGCGTGGTGAGAGCAGGACAGGAGGGGGCATGGTGAGAGCAGGACAGGAGGGGGCGTGGTGAGAGCAGGACAGGAGGGGGCATGGTGAGAGCAGGGCAGGAGGGGGCGTGGAGTGAGAAGGACAGGAGCGTGGTGAGAGCAGGACAGCAGGGGGCATGGTGAGAGCAGGACATGAGGGGCGTGGAGTGAGCAGGACAGGAGGTGGCATGGTAAGAGCAGGACAGCAGGGGGCGTGGTGAGAGCAGGACAGCAGGGGGCGTGGTGAGAGCAGGACAGGAGGGGGCATGGTGAGAGCAGGGCAGGAGGGGGCGTGGAGTGAGCAGGACAGGAGCGTGGTGAGAGCAGGACAGCAGTGGGCATGGTGAGAGCAGGAAAGGAGGGGCGTGAAGTGAGCAGGACAGGAGGGGGTGTGGTGAGAGAAGGACAGGAGGGAGGCGTGGTGAGAGCAGGACAGGAGGGGGCGTGGTGAGATCAGGACAGGAGGGGGCGTGGTGAGAGCAGGACAGGAGGGGTGTGGTGAGAGCAGGACAGCAGGGGGCGTGGTGAGAGCAGGACAGGAGGGGGCGTGGTGAGAGCAGGACAGGAGGGGGCATGGTGAGAGCAGGACAGGAGGGGGCGTGGTGAAAGCAGGACAGGAGGGGGCGTGGTGAGAGCAGGGAAGGAGGGGGCGTGGTGAGAGCAGGACAGGAGGGGGCATGGTGAGAGCAGGGCAGGAGGGGGCGTGGAGTGAGCAGGACAGGAACGTGGTGAGAGCAGGACAGGAGGGGGCGTGGTGAGAGCAGGAGGGGCATGATGAGAGCAGGACAGCAGGGGGCGTGGTGAGAGAAGGACAGGAGGGAGGCGTGGTGAGAGCAGGACAGGAGGGGGCGTGGTGAGATCAGGACAGGAGGGGGTGTGGTGAGAGCAGGACAGGAGGAGGCTTGGTGAGAGCAGGACAGCAGGGGGCGTGGTGAGAGCAGGACAGGAGGGGGCGTGGTGAGAGCAGACAGGAGGGGGCGTGGTGAGAGCAGGACAGGAGGGGGCGTGGTGAGAGCAGGACAGGAGGGGGCGTGGTGAGAGCAGGACAGGAGGGGGCGTGGTGAGAGCAGGACAGGAGGGGGCATGGTGAGAGCAGGACAGGAGGGGGCGTGGTGAGAGCAGGGCAGGAGGGGGCATGGAGTGAGAAGGACAGGAGCGTGGTGAGAGCAGGACAGCAGGGGGCATGGTGAGAGCAGGACATGAGGGGCATGGAGTGAGCAGGACAGGAGGTGGCGTGGTAAGAGCAGGACAGCAGGGGGCGTGGTGAGAGCAGGACAGCAGGGGGCGTGGTGAGAGCAGGACAGGAGGGGGCATAGTGAGAGCAGGGCAGGAGGGGGCGTGGAGTGAGCAGGACAGGAGCGTGGTGAGAGCAGGACAGCAGGGGGCATGGTGAGAGCAGGACAGGAGGTGGCGTGGTAAGAGCAGGACAGCAGGGGGCGTGGTGAGAGCAGGACAGCAGGGGGCGTGGTGAGAGCAGGACAGGAGGGGGCATAGTGAGAGCAGGGCAGGAGGGGGCGTGGAGTGAGCAGGACAGGAGCGTGGTGAGAGCAGGACAGCAGGGGGCGTGGTGAGAGCAGGACAGGAGGGGGCGTGGTGAGAGCAGGACAGGAGGGGGCGTGGTGAGAGCAGGACAGGAGGGGGCATGGTGAGAGCAGGACAGGAGGGGGCATGGTGAGAGCAGGGCAGGAGGGGGCATGGAGTGAGAAGGACAGGAGCGTGGTGAGAGCAGGACAGCAGGGGGCATGGTGAGAGCAGGACATGAGGGGCATGGAGTGAGCAGGACAGGAGGTGGCGTGGTAAGAGCAGGACAGCAGGGGGCGTGGTGAGAGCAGGACAGCAGGGGGCGTGGTGAGAGCAGGACAGGAGGGGGCATAGTGAGAGCAGGGCAGGAGGGGGCGTGGCGTGAGCAGGAGAGGAGCGTGGTGAGAGCAGGACAGCAGGGGGCATGGTGAGAGCAGGACAGGAGGGGCGTGGAGTGAGCAGGACAGGAGCGTGGTGAGAGCAGGACAGCAGTTGGCATGGTGAGAGCAGGACAAGAGGGGCGTGGAGTGAGCAGGACAGGAGGGGCGTGGAGTGAGCAGGACAGGAGGGGGCATGGTGAGAGCAGGACAGGAGGGGGCGTGGTGAGAGCAGGAAAGGAGGGGGCGTGGTGAGAGCAGGACAGCAGGGGGCGTGGTGAGAGCAGGACAGGAGGGGGCGTGGTGAGAGCAGGACAGGAGGGGGCATGGTGAGAGCAGGACAGGAGGGGGCGTGGTGAAAGAAGGACAGGAGGGGGCATGGTGAGAGCAGGGCAGGAGGGGGCGTGGTGAGAGCAGGACAGGAGGGGGCATGGTGAGAGCAGGGCAGGAGGGGGCGTGGAGTGAGAAGGACAGGAGGGGGCGTGGTGAGAGCAGGACAGGAGGGGGCGTGGTGAGAGCAGGACAGGAGGGGGCGTGGTGAGAGCAGGACAGGAGGGGGCGTGGTGAGAGCAGGACAGGAGGGGGCATGGTGAGAGCAGGGCAGGAGGGGGCGTGGTGAGAGCAGGACAGGAGGGGGCGTGGTGAGAGCAGGACAAGAGGGGGCGTGGTGAGAGCAGGACAGGAGGGGGCGTGGTGAGAGCAGGAGGGGCATGGTGAGAGCAGGACAGCAGGGGGCGTGGTGAGAGAAGGACAGGAGGGAGGCGTGGTGAGAGCAGGACAGGAGGGGGCGTGGTGAGATCAGGACAGGAGGGGGTGTGGTGAGAGCAGGACAGGAGGAGGCTTGGTGAGAGCAGGACAGCAGGGGGCGTGGTGAGAGCAGGACAGGAGGGGGCGTGGTGAGAGCAGGACAGGAGGGGGCGTGGTGAGATCAGGACAGGAGGGGGCGTGGTGAGAGCAGGACAGGAGGGGGCGTGGTGAGAGCAGGACAGGAGGGGGCGTGGTAAGAGCAGGACAGGACGGGGCGTGGTGAGAGCAGGACAGGAGGGGGCGTGGTGAGAGCAGGACAGGAGGGGGCATGGTGAGAGCAGGACAGGAGGGGGCATAGTGAGAGCAGGGCAGGAGGGGGCGTGGAGTGAGCAGGACAGGAGCGTGGTGAGAGCAGGACAGCAGGGGGCATGGTGAGAGCAGGACAGGAGGGGCGTGGAGTGAGCAGGACAGGAGCGTGGTGAGAGCAGGACAGCAGTTGGCATGGTGAGAGCAGGACAAGAGGGGCGTGGAGTGAGCAGGACAGGAGGGGCGTGGAGTGAGCAGGACAGGAGGGGGCATGGTGAGAGCAGGACAGGAGGGGGCGTGGTGAGAGCAGGACAGGAGGGGGCGTGGTGAGAGCAGGACAGCAGGGGGCGTGGTGAGAGCAGGACAGGAGGGGGCGTGGTGAGAGCAGGACAGGAGGGGGCATGGTGAGAGCAGGACAGGAGGGGGCGTGGTGAAAGCAGGACAGGAGGGGGCATGGTGAGAGCAGGGCAGGAGGGGGCGTGGTGAGAGCAGGACAGGAGGGGGCATGGTGAGAGCAGGGCAGGAGGGGGCGTGGAGTGAGAAGGACAGGAGGGGGCGTGGTGAGAGCAGGACAGGAGGGGGCGTGGTGAGAGCAGGACAGGAGGGGGCGTGGTGAGAGCAGGACAGGAGGGGGCGTGGTGAGAGCAGGACAGGAGGGGGCATGGTGAGAGCAGGGCAGGAGGGGGCGTGGTGAGAGCAGGACAGGAGGGGGCGTGGTGAGAGCAGGACAAGAGGGGGCGTGGTGAGAGCAGGACAGGAGGGGGCGTGGTGAGAGCAGGAGGGGCATGGTGAGAGCAGGACAGCAGGGGGCGTGGTGAGAGAAGGACAGGAGGGAGGCGTGGTGAGAGCAGGACAGGAGGGGGCGTGGTGAGATCAGGACAGGAGGGGGTGTGGTGAGAGCAGGACAGGAGGAGGCTTGGTGAGAGCAGGACAGCAGGGGGCGTGGTGAGAGCAGGACAGGAGGGGGCGTGGTGAGAGCAGGACAGGAGGGGGCGTGGTGAGATCAGGACAGGAGGGGGCGTGGTGAGAGCAGGACAGGAGGGGGCGTGGTGAGAGCAGGACAGGACGGGGCGTGGTGAGAGCAGGACAGGAGGGGGCGTGGTGAGAGCAGGACAGGAGGGGGCATGGTGAGAGCAGGACAGGAGGGGGCGTGGTGAGAGCAGGACAGGAGGGGGCGTGGTGAGAGCAGGACAGGAGGGGGCGTGGTGAGAGCAGGGCAGGAGGGGGCGTGGAGTGAGAAGGACAGGAGGGGGCGTGGTGAGAGCAGGACAGGAGGGGGCGTGGTGAGAGCAGGACAGGAGGGGGCGTGGTGAGAGCAGGACAGGAGGGGGCGTGGTGAGAGCAGGACAGGAGGGGGCATGGTGAGAGCAGGACAGGAGGGGCGTGGTGAGAGCAGGACAGCAGGGGGCGTGGTAAGAGCAGGACAGGAGGGGGCGTGGTGAGAGCAGGACAGGAGGGGGCATGGTGAGAGCAGGACAGGAGGGGGCGTGGTGAAAGCAGGACAGGAGGGGGCGTGGTGAGAGCAGGGAAGGAGGGGGCGTTCGTGAGAGCAGGACAGGAGGGGGCATGGTGAGAGCAGGGCAGGAGGGGGCGTGGAGTGAGCAGGACAGGAACGTGGTGAGAGCAGGACAGGAGGGGGCGTGGTGAGAGCAGGACAGGAGGGGGCGTGGTGAGAGCAGGACAGCAGGGGGCATGGTGAGAGCAGGACAAGAGGGGCGTGGAGTGAGCAGGACAGGAGGGGCGTGGAGTGAGCAGGACAGGAGAGGGCGTGGTAAGAGCAGGACAGGAGGGGCGTGGTGAGAGCAGGACAGGATGGGCGTGGTGAGAGCAGGACAGCAAGGGGCGTGGTGAGAGCAGGATAGGAGGGGGCGTGGTAAGAGCAGGACAGCAGGGGGCGTGGTGAGAGCAGGACAGCAGGGGGCATGGTGAGAGCAGGGCAGGAGGGGGCGTGGAGTGAGCAGGACAGGAGCGTGATGAGAGCAGGACAGCAGTGGGCATGGTGAGAGAAGGACAGGAGGGGGCGTGGTGAGAGCAGGGCAGGAGGGGGCGTGGAGTGAGCAGGACAGGAACGTGGTGAGAGCAGGACAGGAGGGGGCGTGGTGAGAGCAGGACAGGAGGGGGCGTGGTGAGAGCAGGACAGCAGGGGGCATGGTGAGAGCAGGACAAGAGGGGCGTGGAGTGAGCAGGACAGGAGAGGGCGTGGAGTGAGCAGGACAGGAGGGGCGTGGTGAGAGCAGGACAGGAGGGGCGTGGTGAGAGCAGGACAGGAGGGGCGTGGTGAGAGCAGGACAGCAGGGGGCGTGGTGAAAGCAGGACAGGAGGGGGGCGTGGTGAGAGCAGGACAGGAGGGAGCGTAGTGATAGCAGGACAGGAGGGGCGTGGTGAGAGCAGGACAGGAGGGGGGCATGGTGAGAGCAGGGCAGGAGGGGGCGTGGAGTGAGCAGGACAGGAGGGGGGCGTGGTGAGAGCAGGACAGCAGGGGGTGTGGTGAGAGCAGGACAGGAGGGGGCGTGGTGAGAGCAGGAAAGGAGGGGCGTGGTGAGAGCAGGAAAGCAGGGGGCGTGTTGAGAGAAGGACAGGAGGGGGCGTGGTGAGAGCAGGACAGGAGGGGGCGTGGTGAGATCAGGACAGGAGGAGGTGTGGTGAGAGCAGGACAGGGGGAGGCTTTGTGAGAACAGGACAGCAGGGGGCGTGGTGAGAGCAGGACAGGAGGGGGCTTGGTGAGAGCGGGACAGGAGGGGCGTGGTGAGAGCAGGACAGCAAGGGGCGTGGTGAGAGCAGGATAGGAGGGGGCGTGGTAAGAGCAGGACAGCAGGGGGCGTGGTGAGAGCAGGACAGCAGGGGGCATGGTGAGAGCAGGGCAGGAGGGGGCGTGGAGTGAGCAGGACAGGAGCGTGATGAGAGCAGGACAGCAGTGGGCATGGTGAGAGAAGGACAGGAGGGGCGTGGAGTGAGCAGGACAGGAGGGGCGTGGAGTGAGCAGGACAGGAAGGGGCGTGGTGAGAGCAGGACAGGAGGGGGCGTGGTGAGAGCAGGACAGGAGGGGCGTGGTGGAGAGCAGGACAGCAGGGGGCGTGGTGAGAGCAGGACAGGAGGGGGCGTGGTGAGAGCAGGACAGGAGGGGGCGTGGTGAGAGCAGGACAGGAGGGGGCGTGGTGAGAGCAGGACAGGAGGGGGCGTGGTGAGAGCAGGGCAGGAGGGGGTGTGGTGAGAGCAGGACAGGAGGGGGCATGGTGAGAGCAGCGCAGGAGGGGGCGTGGAGTGAGCAGGACAGGAGCGTGGTGAGAGCAGGACAGGAGGGGGCGTGGTGAGAGCAGGACAGGAGGGGGCGTGGTAGAGCAGGACAGGAGGGGGCGTTGTGAGAGCAGGACAGGAGGGGCGTGGTGAGAGCAGGACATCAGGGGGCGTGGTGAGAGAAGGACAGGAGGGGGCGTGGTGAGAGCAGGACAGGAGGGGGCGTGGTGAGATCAGGACATGAGGGGGTGTGGTGAGAGCAGGACAGGAGGAGGCTTGGTGAGAGCAGGACAGCAGGGGGCGTGGTGAGAGCAGGACAGGATGGGGCGTGGTGAGAGCAGGACAGGAGGGGGCGTGGTGAGAGCAGGACAGGAGGGGGCGTGGTGAGAGCAGGACAGGAGGGGGCGTGGTGAGAGCAGGACAGGAGGGGGCATGGTGAGAGCAGGACAAGAGGGGGCGTGGTGAGAGCAGGACAGGAGGGGGCATGGTGAGAGCAGGGCAGGAGGGGGCGTGGAGTGAGAAGGACAGGAGCGTGGTGAGAGCAGGACAGCAGGGGGCATGGTGAGAGCAGGACATGAGGGGCGTGGAGTGAGCAGGACAGGAGGTGGCGTGGTAAGAGCAGGACAGCAGGGGGCGTGGTGAGAGCAGGACAGGAGGGGGCATGGTGAGAGCAGGGCAGGAGGGGGCGTGGAGTGAGCAGGACAGGAGCGTGGTGAGAGCAGGACAGCAGTGGGCATGGTGAGAGCAGGACAGGAGGGGAGTTGAGTGAGCAGGACAGGAGGGGCGTGGAGTGAGCAGGACAGGAGGGGGCGTGGTGAGAGCAGGACAGGAGGGGGCATGGTGAGAGCAGGACAGGAGGGGGCATGGTGAGAGCAGGACAGGAGGGGGCATGGTGAGAGCAGGGCAGGAGGGGGCGTGGAGTGAGAAAGACAGGAGCGTGGTGAGAGCAGGACAGCAGGGGGCATGGTGAGAGCAGGACATGAGGGGCGTGGAGTGAGCAGGACAGGAGGAGGCGTGGTAAGCGCAGGACAGCAGGGGGCGTGGTGAGAGCAGGACAGCAGGGGGCGTGGTGAGTGGAGGACAGGAGGGGGCATGGTGAGAGCAGGGCAGGAGGGGGCGTGGAGTGAGCAGGACAGGAGCGTGGTGAGAGCAGGACAGCAGTGGGCATGGTGAGAGCAGGACAGGAGGGGCGTGGAGTGAGCAGGACAGGAGGGGCGTGGAGAGAGCAGGACAGGAGGGGGCGTGGTGAGAGCAGGACAGGAGGGGGCGTGGTGAGAGCAGGACATGAGGGGCGTGGTGAGAGCAGGACAGCAGGGGGCGTGGTGAGAGCAGGACAGGAGGGGGCGTGGTGAGAGCAGGACAGGAGGGAACGTGGTGAGAGCAGGACAGGAGGGGGCATGTGAGAGCAGGACAGGAGGGGGCGTGGTGAAAGCAGGACAGGAGGGGGCGTGGTGAGAGCAGGTTAGGAGGGGGCGTGGTGAGAGCAGGACAGGAGGGGGCATGGTGAGAGCAGGGCAGGAGGGGGCGTGGAGTGAGCAGGACAGGAATGTGGTGAGAGCAGGACATGAGGGGGTGTGGTGAGAGCAGGACAGGAGGAGGCTTGGTGAGAGCAGGACAGCAGGGGGCGTGGTGAGAGCAGGACAGGAGGGGGCGTGGTGAGAGCAGGACAGGAGGGGGCGTGGTGAGAGCAGGACAGGAGGGGGCGTGGTGAGAGCAGGACAGGAGGGGGCATGGTGAGAGCAGGACAGGAGGGGGCATGGTGAGAGCAGGACAAGAGGGGGCGTGGTGAGAGCAGGACAGGAGGGGGCATGGTGAGAGCAGGCCAGGAGGGGGCGTGGAGTGAGAAGGACAGGAGCGTGGTGAGAGCAGGACAGCAGGGGGCATGGTGAGAGCAGGACATGAGGGGCGTGGAGTGAGCAGGACAGGAGGTGGTGTGGTAAGAGCAGGACAGCAGGGGGCGTGGTGAGAGCAGGACAGCAGGGGGCGTGGTGAGTGGAGGACAGGAGGGGGCATGGTGAGAGCAGGGCAGGAGGGGGCGTGGAGTGAGCAGGACAGGAGCGTGGTGAGAGCAGGACAGCAGTGGGCATGGTGAGAGCAGGACAGGAGGGGCGTGGAGTGAGCAGGACAGGAGGGGCGTGGAGAGAGCAGGACAGGAGGGGGCGTGGTGAGAGCAGGACAGGAGGGGGCGTGGTGAGAGCAGGACATGAGGGGCGTGGTGAGAGCAGGACAGCAGGGGGCGTGGTGAGAGCAGGACAGGAGGGGGCGTGGTGAGAGCAGGACAGGAGGGAACGTGGTGAGAGCAGGACAGGAGGGGGCATGGTGAGAGCAGGACAGGAGGGGGCGTGGTGAAAGCAGGACAGGAGGGGGCGTGGTGAGAGCAGGTTAGGAGGGGGCGTGGTGAGAGCAGGACAGGAGGGGGCATGGTGAGAGCAGGGCAGGAGGGGGCGTGGAGTGAGCAGGACAGGAATGTGGTGAGAGCAGGACAGGAGGGGGCGTGGTGAGAGCAGGACAGGAGGGGGCGTGGTGAGAGCAGGAGGGGCGTGGTGAGAGCAGGACAGCAGGGGGCGTGGTGAGAGAAGGACAGGAGGGAGGCGTGGTGAGAGCAGGACAGGAGGGGGCGTGGTGAGATCAGGACAGGAGGGGGTGTGGTGAGAGCAGGACAGGAGGAGGCTTGGTGAGAGCAGGACAGCAGGGGGCGTGGTGAGAGCAGGACAGGAGGGGGCGTGGTGAGAGCAGGACAGGAGGGGTCGTGGTGAGAGCAGGACAGGAGGGGGCGTGGTGAGAGCAGGACAGGAGGGGGCGTGGTGAGAGCAGGACAGGAGGGGGCGTGGTAAGAGCAGGACAGCAGGGGGCGTGGTGAGAGCAGGACAGCAGGGGGCGTGGTGAGAGCAGGACAGGAGGGGGCATGGTGAGAGCAGGTCAGGAGGGGGCGTGGAGTGAGCAGGATAGGAGCGTGGTGAGAGCAGGACAGCAGGGGGCATGGTCAGAGCAGGACAGGAGGGGCGTGGAGTGAGCAGGACAGGAGGTGGCGTGGTAAGATCAGGACAGCAGGAGGCGTGGTGAGAGCAGGACAGCAGAGGGCGTGGTGAGAGCAGGACAGGAGGGGGCATGGTGAGAGCAGGACAGCAGGGGGCGTGTTGAGAGCAGGGCAGGAGGGGGCATGGTGAGAGCAGGACAGGAGGGGGCATGGTGAGAGCAGGACAGGAGGGGGCATGGTGAGAGCAGGGCAGGAGGGGGTGTGGAGTGAGCAGGACAGGAGCGTGGTGAGAGCAGGACAGCAGGGGGTATGGTGAGAGCAGGACATGAGGGGCGTGGAGTGAGCAGGACAGGAGGTGGCGTGGTAAGAGCAGGACAGCAGGGGGCGTGGTGAGAGCAGGACAGCAGTGGGCGTGGTGAGAGCAGGACAGGAGGGGGCATGGTGAGAGAAGGGCAGGAGGGGGCGTGGAGAGAGCAGGACAGGAGCGTGGTGAGAGCAGGACAGCAGGGGGCATAGTGAGAGCAGGACAAGAGGGTCGTGGAGTGAGCAGGACAGGAGGGGCGTGGAGTGAGCAGGACAGGAGGGGGCGTGGTGAGAGCAGGACAGGAGGGGGCGTGGTGAGAGCAGGACAGGAGGGGTGTGGTGAGAGCAGGACAGCAGGGGGCGTGGTGAAAGCAGGACAGGAGGGGGCGTGTTGAGAGAAGGACAGGAGGGGGCGTGGTGAGAGCAGGACAGGAGGGGGCGTGGTGAGATCAGGACAGGAGGGGGTGTGGTGAGAGCAGGACAGAGGGAGGCTTGGTGAGAGCAGGACAGCAGGGGGCGTGGTGAGAGCAGGACAGGAGGGGGCTTGGTGAGAGCGGGACAGGAGGGGCGTGGTGAGAGCGGGACAGGAGGGGCGTGGTGAGAGCAGGACAGCAAGGGGCGTGGTGAGAGCAGGATAGGAGGGGGCGTGGTAAGAGCAGGACAGCAGGGGGCGTGGTGAGAGCAGGACAGCAGGGGGCGTGGTGAGAGCAGGACAGGAGGGGGCATGGTGAGAGCAGGGCAGGAGGGGGCGTGGAGTGAGCAGGACAGGAGCGTGGTGAGAGCAGGACAGCAGTGGGCATGGTGAGAGCAGGACAGGAGGGGCGTGGAGTGAGCAGGACAGGAGGGGCGTGGAGTGAGCAGGACAGGAGGGGGCGTGGTGAGAGCAGGACAGGAGGGGGCGTGGTGAGAGCAGGACAGGAGGGGCGTGGTGAGAGCAGGACAGCAGGGGGCGTGGTGAAAGCAGGACAGGAGGGGGGTGTGGTGAGAGCAGGACAGGAGGGGGCGTGGTGAGAGCAGGACAGGAGGGGCGTGGTAAGAGCAGGACAGCAGGGGGTGGTGAGAGCAGGACAGGAGGGGGCATGGTGAGAGCAGGGCAGGAGGGGGCGTGGAGTGAGCAGGACAGGAGGGGGCGTGGTGAGAGCAGGACAGCAGGGGGTGTGGTGAGAGCAGAACAGGATTGGCGTGGAGTGAGCAGGACAGGAGGGTCATGGAGTGAGCAGGACAGAAGGAGGCGTGGTGAGAGCAGGACAGGAGGGGGCGTGGTGAGAGCAGGACAGGAGGGGCGTAGTGAGAGCAGGACAGGAGGGGGCGTGGTGAGAGCAGGACAGGAGGGGGCGTGGTGAGAGCAGGACAGGAGGGGGTGTGGTGAGAGCAGGACAGGAGGGGGCGTGGTGAGAGCAGGACAGGAGGGAGTGTGGTGAAAGCAGGACAGGAGGGGGCATGGTGAGAGCAGGACAGGAGGGGGCGTGGCAAGAGCAGGACAGGAGGGGCGTAGTGAGATCAGGACAGGAGAGGGTGTGGTGAGAGCAGGACAGGAGGAGGCGGGGTGAGAGCAGGAGGGGGCATGGAGAGAGCGGGACAGGGGGGGGCGTGGAGAGAGAAGGACAGGAGGGGGTGTGGTAAGAGCAGGACAGAAGGGGACATGGTGAGAGCACGGCAGGAGGGAGCGTGGTGAGAGCAGGAGAGGAGGGGGCGTGGTGAGAGCAGGACAGGAGGGGACGTGGTGAGAGCACGGCAGGAAGGGGCGTGGTGAGAGCAGGAGAGGAGGGGGCGTGGTGAGAGCAGGACAGGAGGGGACGTGGTGAGAGCAGGACAGGAGGGGGCGTGGTGAGAGCAGGACAGGAGGGGCGTGGTAAGAGCAGGACAGCAGGGGGTGGTGAGAGCAGGACAGGAGGGGACATGGTGAGAGCACGGCAGGAGGGGGCGTGGAGTGAGCAGGACAGGAGGGGGCGTGGTGAGAGCAGGACAGCAGGGGGTGTGGTGAGAGCAGAACAGGATGGGCGTGGAGTGAGCAGGACAGGAGGGGCGTGGAGTGAGCAGGACAGATGGAGGCGTGGTGAGAGCAGGACAGGAGGGGGCGTGGTGAGAGCAGGACAGGAGGGGGCGTGGTGAGAGCAGGACAGGAGGGGCGTGGTGAGAGCAGGACAGGAGGGGGCGTGGTGAGAGCAGGGCAGGAGGGGGCATGGTGAGAGCAGGACAGGAGGGGGCGTGGTGAGAGCAGGACAGGAGGGGGCGTGGTGAGAGCAGGACAGGAGGGGGTGTGGTGAGAGCAGGACAGGAGGGGGCGTGGTGAGAGCAGGACAGGAGGGAGTGTGGTGAAAGCAGGACAGGAGGGGGCATGGTGAGAGCAGGACAGGAGGGGGCGTGGTAAGAGCAGGACAGGAGGGGCGTGGTGAGATCAGGACAGGAGAGGGTGTGGGGAGAGCAGGACAGGAGGAGGCGGGGTGAGAGCAGGAGGGGGCTTGGAGAGAGCGGGACAGGGGGGGGCGTGGAGAGAGAAGGACAGGAAGGGGTGTGGTAAGAGCAGGACAGAAGGGGACGTGGTGAGAGCACGGCAGGAGGGGGCGTGGTGAAAGCAGGAGAGGAGGGGCGTGGTGAGAGCAGGACAGGAGGGGACGTGGTGAGAGCACGGCAGGAGGGGGTGTGGTGAGAGCAGGAGAGGAGGGGGCGTTGTGAGAGCAGGACAGCAGGGGACGTGGTGAGAGCACGGCAGGAGGGGGCGTGGTGAGAGCAGGACAGGAGGGGCGTGGTAAGAGCAGGACAGGAGGGGGCATGGTGAGAGAAGGACAGGCGGGGGCGTGGTGAGAGTAGGACAGGTGGGGGCGTGGTGAGGGAAGGACAGGAGGGGTCGTCGTAAGAGCAGGACAGGAGGGGGCGTGGTAAGAGCAGGAGAGGAGGGGGCGTGGTGAGAGCAGGAGAGGAGGGGGCGTGGTGAGAGCACGGCTGGAGGGGGCGTGGCTGCCAATAGCAGGAAAATCAGGCAGATTTTCTTAACAAGATATTAGTTAGTGTAATGTCTCTCTACTTTTGTTACAGTTGTAATAAGTGCTAACAAAGTGGCCAACCCCTGTAATGTAGATGTGGTGCTTTCATTTCATGGCCACCTGATCCCAGAGGAGGATGTGGTGCCAATAATGACAGGCTGGACATGCTGAGCCTTGTAGTTCGCTTCCATACTCTTTCCCAGTACAGCCCTATGGTAATCAGTAATGACAGGCTGGACATGCTGAGCCTTATAGTTCGCTTCCATACTCTCTCCCAGTACAGCCCTGTGGTAATTAGTAATGACAGGCAGGAGCTGTGTGTGCAGACAACCAAGTGCAGGTACTGAAATAATCTGACTCTGCTGACACTGCCTGTGCTGAGGCTGCTGGATTGCTGATCGTAATCTGCTGCAGCCGTCCTGCTGTGCTCCTAATTAAAATATCATCATATTGATAGTTATTGGGGGCACAGGGGCAGGCAGCAGCACAGTGCTATCAGCGTTCATATTGATATTCATTGGGGGCACAGGGGCGGGCAGCAGCACAGTGCTATCAGCGTTCATATTGATATTTATTGGGGGCACAGGGTCGGGCAGCAGCACAGTGCTATCAGCGTTCATATTGATATTTATTGGGGGCACAGGGGCGGCAGCAGCACAGTGCTATCAGTGTTCATATTGATATTTATTTGGGGCACAGGGGCGGGCAGCAGCACAGGGCTATCAGCGTTCATATTGATATTTATTGGGGGCACAGGGGCGGGCAGCAGCACAGTGCTATCAGCGTTCATATTGATATTTATTGGGGGCACAGGGGCGGGCAGCAGCACAGTGCTATCAGCGTTCATATTGAGATTTATTGGGGGCACAGGGGCGGGCAGCAGCACAGTGCTATCAGCGTTCATATTGAGATTTATTGGGGGCACAGGGGCGGGCAGCAGCACAGTGCTATCAGCGTTCATATTGATATTTATTGGGGGCACAGGGGCGGGCAGCAGCACAGTGCTATCAGCGTTCATATTGAGATTTATTGGGGGCACAGGGGCGGGCAGCAGCACAGTGCTATCAGCGTTCATATTGAGATTTATTGGGGGCACAGGGGCGGGCAGCAGCACAGTGCTATCAGCGTTCATATTGATATTTATTGGGGGCACAGGGGCAGGCAGCAGCACAGTGCTATCAGCGTTCATATTGATATTTATTGGGGGCACAGGGGCAGGCAGCAGCACAGTGCTATCAGCGTTCATATTGAGATTTATTGGGGGCACAGGGGCGGGCAGCAGCACAGTGCTATCAGCGTTCATATTGAGATTTATTGGGGGCACAGGGGCGGGCAGCAGCACAGTGCTATCAGCGTTCATATTGATATTTATTGGGGGCACAGGGGCAGGCAGCAGCACAGTGCTATCAGCGTTCATATTGATATTTATTTTTATATTCACTGTCTGTTTCTCTTTAGAGGGTGTACAATAAAAAAATTATACTCAGTAGATCTGAGGGGTTAAGCGTGTTCTGTCTATTGTATTTGGCAACATCTAGAACACATGCAGCTTCATTGCCGCGTGTGTTGTGCAAAATGCCACAAGGGGGCGCACTGAGGCTTCATCGCCCAAGGGCCCACATGAACCTGTACCTTTGATAATATCAGTGAAGCACTTCAGTGTGCACAGGGCTTAGCGCCGCCGTGTGCAGCTGTGCCTCATATTTACTTTTGCTGCCACCTCACATCTCCTCGCTGAGCAGAACTGAAGGTGACACGTCTTAGGGATATGTAAGACATCTCCACCGCTCGCTGCTTCTTCTTATGACCGGAGCACAGCTCGAAGGGGAGGGGAAACCTGGATCCCTGATGTCCTCTCTCCCCTTCAGATTGCAATTTTTTTCCCATTTTAGCCTCACCACATTCTGAGAGCCAGAACTTCTGGCCTTTTTCTTCTTTTCTGTAGGACAGATTTTCATATTCTAAGGTACGTAAATATAAGGTTTTTATCTTTCTAAGGCTACATGCACACGACCATATGTGTTTTGCAGTCCGCCAAAAAAAAAACGGATAGGTCCACATCCGTGATGCTGTGCGCAAATGGCCGGTGCCCATATATTGCGGACCCGCTGTTTGGAGCATAATGTAAATGTCACAGAACTAATACCTCCATTTTTCAGGGGGGACCCCTACTTTTATCCTCTTCGAGTGTATCTTGTTTTATTGTATTTTATTTAGGGGTGTGTTTATGTATTATTGATATTAAATTTACTAATAAATTAGCTACATTTGGACCCTCTGGGTGACCTCAGATTTAGAGTGCTGGTCTCTATAGTAATACTTTCTGTACAATTTTTATGAGTGGGTGAATCAGATACGACTTAGAGCACCTTCCAGTCACTAAACAGGTGAGCGACTACACATTTTTTGATAATACAGGGTGTAACTCAGGATCAGTAATGTAATGTATGTACACGGTGACTGCACCAGCAGAATAGTGAGTGCAGCTCTGGAGTATAATACAGGATGTAACTCAGGATCAGTGCAGGATAAGTAATGTAATGTATGTACACAGTGACTCCACCAGCAGAATAGTGAGCGCAGCTCTGGAGTAGTATAATACAGGATGTAACTCAGGATTAGAACAGGATAAGTAATGTAATGTGTGTACACGGTGACTCCACCAGCAGAATAGTGAGTGCAGCTCTGGAGTATAATACAGGATGTAACTCAGGATCAGTACAGGATAAGTAATGTAATGTATGTACACAGTGACTGCACCAGCAGAATAGTGAGTGCAGCTCTGGAGTATAATACAGGATGTAACTCAGGATCAGTACAGGATAAGTAATGTAATGTATGTACACAGTGACTCCACCAGCAGAATAGTGAGCGCAGCTCTGGAGTAGTATAATACAGGATGTAACTCAGGATCAGAACAGGATAAGTAATGTAATGTATGTACACGGTGACTCTACCAGCAGAATAGTGAGTGCAGCTCTGAAGTATAATACAGGATGTAGCTCAGGATTTGTACAGGATAAGTAATGTATGTACACAGTGACTGCACCAGCAGAATAGTGAGTGCAGCTCTGGAGTATAATACAGGGTGTAACTCAGGATCAGAACAGGATAAGTAATGTAATGTATGTACACAGTGACTCCACCAGCAGAATAGTGATTGCAGCTCTGGAGTATAATACCAGATATAACTCAGCATCAGTACAAGACAACTGAACTGTTTAGAGGTGAAACATTTCTTCTCCTAGAGACTTTTCACATGACCATTTAGAAGTTTTCTCTTTCATTACCAGAAGCCTCTGCTGTCAGTGCGTCACATGTAGCCTTCTCCTTGCTAACATCATGAGACAGATCACTGGATGGGAACAATCTTTGTTTAGAGTTGAAAATCTCAAGCCCTGTGCTGTCCAACCAAATGATGACTACTTTAAACCAGGGAGGGGGGCACTAAGGGGGCATAACTACTGTGTTCGGACAATAAGGAGGCCACTCACGGCTCTTTCAGAGTGACTCCATACATACACTAAACTCAGAGCCTCCTTATGCATTACCAAGGATGCCTCCCTGCAGTACCAGAAGGTCTTCACAGATACCTAGACCTAGCAGAGAGCAAATCTGAGTTCAACCGGACAAATACACTAACGGAAAAGGCGGGGGGAAAAAACACCTTGAAAACTTTATTTGATTGATCTGAGATTGAAAAAGTATAAACTAACTAGTGGTGCTCGGTCAATGATCACACAACCAGGGTGGTGCCCC
Source organism: Bufo gargarizans (assembly GCF_014858855.1). Lineage (NCBI taxonomy): Eukaryota > Metazoa > Chordata > Amphibia > Anura > Bufonidae > Bufo > Bufo gargarizans. The sequence continues at coordinate 560,538,161 of NC_058082.1, read as the reverse complement.
CTTTACTTTAGGTTCTGCAGCAGGATATATGATGAGGCAGTGTCACATTAATACTGGGTGGCTTCCCCCTTTGCTCTGGTATGGTGATGGTCATTCAGATGTTAGATCTCATCCTGTGGACGTAGTTCAGACAAGGTGGTTGTTGGCTGCTGTACATGGGATCTCTGTCGTCCCATCCAGTCCCAGACATTTTTGAAGAGGGAGAGATCTGGTTATAGCGCTGGTCAGGGGAGCTTCTGGAGACCCTAACGAGCACATTGTGTAATCTTCTAGAAACACCACAGGGGAGATTTATCAAAACAGATGTAAAGGAAAACTGGCTTAGTTGCCCATAGCAAGCAATCAGATTCCGTGTTTAATTTTTCAGAGCTCCTTTGGAAAATCAAAGTTGGAATCTAATTGGTTGCTATGGGCAACTAATCCAGTTTTCCTTTACACCGGTTTTGATAAATCTCATCCCTCATCTCCTGAGTCAAAAAAGGCAGCAAAACTGGTCCCTGGACTGAAGGCTGGTTAATGTTTCATCCACGAGTACTTCATGGGAACAGCCACGGTAGCTAATGGTACCCCACACCATGACACCTGGTGTTGTCCTGTGCGTCTCCACACTATGCACGATGGCAGTAGATGCTCTACAGACCTCCATGAACTCTAATGTGGTCATCAATGGCAAACAATAATGTTCAGTAATAAAAGCAGGTTCTGCCTTGGTTCTAATGATGGTCTCATCAGAGTTCACTGAGGGCTGGGGTGGGGACAGACAGGACAACAGCAGGTGTCAAGGTGTGGGGTACCATTAGCTCCCATGGCCGTTCCCATCTGGTGTTCCTGGAGGGAACATTGACCAGCCTTCGATATGTCCAGGACATTGTGGAACCAGTTCTGTTGCCTTTTTTGAGCAGTGATGATCCAACAAGGTGACAACAAACTGCCCCTTCTGCTGCGCTCCGCACACTTTTTAATAAGTCTCAGCAGCATAAGGGGAAAAGAAAGATAAAAATGGCTTTTGCTTCAAATTTTGTGATTTTTTTTTTACACCAAGAATCTAGAGGAAAACCACCAAAGTATTTTAGAAAGCGTTTCATTTATGCAGCAATGAAGACATTATAAATATATATAACTTTTTAAAAGATAAAGTAGTATTTTATAAAAAGCAACGGTTAAGCATAACAATACAATACAGCAGACAGAGCTCACTGTTCTTTTTGAAGCTAAAGGGTTAAAAAAATCTGTGAAAGTGAAACTGTTGTAATTTTGCCGCCAAAAACCATGAAGCCAAGACAGATGTCTGCACTTACTACAGTCGCTGCCATTCTCTGCGCGCTCTCTCCTGTATATGGGGGTAAGTACTGGACAATGCGGGCGAGAGTTAGGCCAGCGCCCCCCGACCGTGTAGAAGAGGAGCTCAGGGGCATGCCACCATGGCTGCAGTGCAGAGGCACAGAAGGACTACAAGTAGCAGCACACTGCTGTATGCAGACACGTGCATATGAACGCGTCAGGCCCATCTACATACGACAAGCTGACTTCTATCAGACGGGTGCAAGTACCGTACAGTCGTGTGTTAACCGCAGGATGTGCATGCATTAACCCTTTCCCTACCCTAGACCAGTGTTCCTCAGCTCCAGTCCTAAGGTTCCACCTGTCATGTTTTCAGGATTTCCTGAGTATTGAGAAGGTGATATAATTAGTGTCTGTGCATCAGGACTTCCCACAGGTCTTCATTCTGTGGGATCTTCTCAAATAATGACCAGCAGGTGGGTCCTGAGGACTGGAGTTGAGGAACACTGCCCCAGCTTCTTCTGCTCCTTCACTTCCCTGCAGACGGGGCTGGCTTCAAAACAGAAAATCTGTCTGTGTTTTTGTGTGGATTTCTGTGTTTCTGCACCAAATTTGATGTGGATTTTCTGATCAGTGTATAATAGTACCAGTGTTATGCATAATAGTATCCGTGTATAATAGTACCAGTCTATAATAGTACCAGTGGATAATAATATCAGTGGAAAATAGTATCAGTGTATAATAGTATGTGTATAATAATACCCGTATATATTAGTACCAGTGGATAATAATATCAGTGTATAATAGTACATAATGCTTATATAATAGTATATACTAGTACCAGCATTTATACTAGTACCAGTTTATTATATAAATTTCCTAAATCAATGTCTGTTTGTCTGTCCTTTATTGGTATCCAAACCCCTGAACCCAATGGACACCAAATTCGGCACATAGTTACATCAGGTGTCTGGGAAGAGTTTTGTAAAGGACTCAGCTCTTTAGGATGTAGTAGCCAATAGGAGCTCACAGCTTCACTCACATTCTGACTGCATTCACACAGTCACATGACCCTTATTAGCCAATAGAAACTTACAGGTCCCTCAGTCATATCGTCACTGACATACACACAGTCACATGACCCTTATTAGCCAATAGAAACTTACAGGTCCCTCACTCATATCCTGACATACACACAGTCACATGACCCTTATCAGCCAATAGAAGCTCTCAGGTCCTTCAGTCTTGACATACACACAAATTTACACCAGGTTTCCATAACAACTCAATTTTTTATTTTTTTTTACTGTTAGGCTAAATGCACATGATCTGGATTGGCGTGGATTTTGCTGCTGGATTTGCGTGCGGAAAATCCGCACCGTAGGTCGTGCACATTGTATTCTATGAAAATTTAAAATTCTCATGTACACGATGCAGATTTTAAAATCCACAGCATGTCAATATTTTTTTTCATGACTGGATTTTCTCCATTCACTTCAATGGATAGAGTGAAATCCGTATGTGGATTGTCCTCACAGATTTCCCTGCGAATACCTCCGCACATTAATTCTGAACGTTGGCATTTACCCTTACAGGTCACTGGTGAGGGAGTGGGCACTGTAGAGGTCACAGTTAAGGAGGTGTGGTGCTGTGGAGGTCACAGTTAAAGAGGTGTGGTGCTGTGGAGGTCACAGTTAAAGGGGCGGCGTGCAGTGCAGGTTAATAAATAAACAGCGTATATCTGCCGGGGTAAATTGGGCTGCTAGCGATTTCCCCATAAAAAACAGGGCATGGATTGGCAGGAGGCAGCTTTGGAACAAATCCAATAAACACATAAACTGAACAATACTTCACATTCGGGCAGAGCCGGGTACTTTTTCTAGTAGTACTTTACCACCTCAGCTCCCCTAGCTTAATCCCCCTTAATGACCAGACCACTTTTTACAATTCTGCACTACACTACTTTCACCGTTTATTGCTCGGTCATGCAACTTACCACCCAAATGAATTTTACCTCCTTTTCTTCTCACTAATAGAGCTTTCATTTGGTGGTATTTCATTGCTGCTGACATTTTGACTTTTTTTTTGTTATTAATCGAAATTGACCAAAATTTTATCAAAAAAAAAACATTTTTTCAGTTTGTGTTGTAAAATTTTTCAATTAAAGCTACATTTCTATATACATTTTTCTCTAAATGCATTGTTCTACATGTCTTTGATTAAAAAAAAAACATGCAATAAGTGTATATTTATTGGTTTGGGTAAAAGTTATAGCGTTTACAAACTATGGTGCAAAAATTAGAATTTACGCACTTTGGCTTTCTGAGCACCTGTCATGTTTCCTGAGGTTCTACAATGCCCAGACAGTAGAAACGCCCCACAAATGACCCCATTTCGGAAAGTAGCCACCCTAAGGTATTCGCTGATGGGCATAGTGAGTTCATGGAAGTTTTTATTTTTTGTCACAAGTTAGCGGAAAATGATTATTTTTTTTATTTTTTTTTCTTACAAAGTCTCATATTCCACTAACTTGTGACAAAAAATACAATTTTAAATGAACTCACCATACCCCTCACGGAATACCTTGGGGTGTCTTCTTTCCAAAATGGGGTCACTTGTGGGGTATTTATACTGCCTGGGCATTTTAGGGGCCCTAAATCGTGAGAAGTAGTTTGGAATCCAAATGTGTAAAAATGCCCTGTGAAATCCTGAAAGTACTCATTGGAATTTGGGCCCCTTTGCGTATCTTGGCTGCAAAAAAGTGTCACACATGTGGTATTGCCGTACTCAGAAGAAGTAGGGCAATGTGTTTTGGGGTGTCTTTTTAAACATACCCATGCTAGGTGAGAGAAATATCTCTCTAAAAGACAACTTTTCCCATTTTTATATACAAAGTTGTCATTTGACAGAGATATTTCTCTCACCCAGCATGGGTATATGTAAAAATACACCCCAAAACACATTGCCCTACTTCTCCTGAGTACGGCGATACCACATGTGAGACACTTTTTTGCAGCCTAGGTGCGCAAAGGGGCCCAAATTCCAATGAGTATCTTTTAGGAGGGCATTTTTAGGCATTTGGATTCTCACGCTTTAGGGCCCCTAAAATGCCAGGACAGTATAAATACACCACATGTGACCCCATTTTGGAAAGAAGACACCCCAAGGTATTCCGTGAGGGGCATGGCGAGTTCATAGAAGTTGTTTTTTTTTTTTGGCACAAGTTAGCTAAATTGATTTTTTTTTTGTTTTTTCTCACAAAGTCTCCCTCCCTTTCCGCTACTTGTAACAAAAAGTAAAATCATGGACTCAATATGTGCCTCAACGAAATACCTTGGGGTGTCTACTTTCCGAAATGGAGTTATTTGTGGGGTGTGTTTACTGTCCTGGCATTTTGGGCGGGGCTAAATTGTGAGCAACCCTGTAAAGCCTAAAGGTACTCGTTGGACTTTCAAAAAAAGTGTCACACATGTTAATTTGGTCAGATGATGGCAATGCCGCCTTCGCGTTGTAATGCTGGGATTTCTGCACTAATGTCCTCCTCTGCCTCCTCATCCACCACTATATCCTCACCCTCTAATGTAAGAACAGTTCACAATGGTCTTCCAGCATATCACCTATGCAAAGCTAGGTCGATGTCACACGGTTCTGCACCTGGTCAGCCTAGGTAAATGGAGTCACACCAGGGAGGAACTGCTAAGCGTCATCAATAAAGAAATCGAACACTACTTGTCTTCTTGCCAATTGGATATAGGAAATGCAGAATGTAAAAGTAAATTCCCCATTAAAAGTGCCCTGTCTGGCGTCTTAAAAAGATTAAAATGATTAAAATAGACAAATCGCCAGGACCAGATGGCTTATACCCCAGTATCCTAAGAGAATTAAGTAATGTCATAGCCAAACCCATAATTCTGATATTTAAAGGGAACCTGTCATGTGGATATTTGATTATAATCTAACTAATTATATACAATCATTAACTACTAAAGTGCCTTAGATGTCTTCACTTACTGGTGTGACAGATGGTTACATCATAATGTACACACAAAGCCGCATGCTAATGAGCTGATTTCAGTTCATGACTCATTATTATCAGCTGGATCTTTTCAGTACAAGATGTTGGCAGATTGGGTCACGATCTCCCTGCACTCTTCCTATCAAATATTATTTTTATAACAGTTTTCAGTAACAATGTCCCTAGTACATTTGTGCTTCTCACGTCTCTCCCTAAACTCGGCTCACATTGAAATGGTGGAGACCGCGCAGGATGAGGCTTTTATTGGCTTGTGACATCACAGGGGATGGCTATCTGCAGATTGGCTGGATGCACAGCATTTTGGGTGATCTTGTGTTCCCAGGCATCTTACTTTCATTTTGTAACATGTGTAGCTGCAATTTTAGGAAAAAACTGATTCATTACTACGAAGCGCAAGGAAACTCAGATTTGTTGCATATCAAACTTTTCCTAAACTTAAAAACGAATTCCACTTCGGATGCTTTGATTCGCTCAACACTAATTATATTCACTTACATTTATCATCATTACATTCACACAAAGAAAGCTTCATTCCAACAACTTTTTTTTGTTAATGTGTGTATATAAGCAGGCAAATAATGTTAATATAGAAATTACATTAAACATTCTGAAATAATATACAATTTTAGGTCTAATTTGTAGTTTGGTCAAGGCAGAGAGTTTCTAGATTAATCTAGTAAATTTATTAATCCAGACCTTTTAGAAGTTTAAAAAGAGTGACCTTTAAGAGGCAAAGCGCAACATAGGCATACAGGTCAAAAGTGGGACTGTCCCTTCAAAATAAAAACACTTGCATATCTGATCTATAGCAAGAATGGAGGAGGGCATCAACCAACATGACAATGTAAAACCCTTGCAGCATGCATTTGAAAATAGGCACACTTTCATCTACCCTCTACCATGTAGGACACCATTCTTTTAAGCTTTACAACCCAAGTAGCACTCTTCTGTGTTTGGCCCCAGGTAGCCACCTTCCATGTTTTCTGTAGGTAGCCATTTCTGTGTCTTTCTCCAGGCAGCCTTTTGTAACCTCCACTCCATATCTTACTGATGGTAGCCCTTTTCTGTGAAGGTTCCTAGTAGCCCTCTTCCATGCCATCCTCTTGGTAGTCCCCTTCAGTGACCTTTCAAAAGGTAGCTCCCTCCATGTCTTCAACCACTTAATGCTTTTTTGTGTCTTTCACCCCGTGTCCACAACTATGATGTACAAATGCTTTAAAATACTATGGACATCATTTATATATGTCATTTTTATTTCAGATTCCATCACGGTAAAAAGTGAGAAGAACCTATCGGCAGCAGTAGGGAGGAATGTGACTCTCCTGTGTCAGCTGATGTCCGCCAAAGCAAATGTCATCCAAATCACATGGCAGAAAGAGTCGGGCAATTTTTCTGGCCCAGTGGCTTCCACCAGTAGGGTTTATGGGCCGAAAATTCTAGGTTACTACTCAAATCGGGCGAAACACTCTTCTGTAGATACCCTCAATATGTCAGCAATTATCATCAGCCCCGTGACTTTGGAGGATGAGGGGTGTTTTAAATGTATCTTCAATCTGTTTCCAGTTGGAGCTTCATCTGGAACAATTTGCCTCGATGTGTACGGTAAGGATCCTAACAAATCACTAAGATTATCTGGTATTACAAAAATTTAAAAAAATAGAAAGGTCACTCCTATTTTTTCTTGGATTTAAAAGGTTATCCTGAAAAAGATATTGTTAACTTATCCTTAGGATAGATCATCATTATCACATCAGCGGGGGTCCAAGCCCCGGTATCTCCGCCGATCAGCTGGTTTAGGGAGCCGGTATGCTCACCGAAGCTCTAGTGAGTGATGCAGGCCCCCGACAGCTTTCCAAGCACGTCACTGTACATTGTATAGTGGCAGTGCTTGGTATTGTAGCTCAGCCCCATTGACTTGAATGGGGCTGAGCTACAACTAGGCCATGCGACTGATGTACAGTGACGTTACTGGCCTAGGAAGAGGCTGTGGTGCTCAATGCCTCGTCTACCAATGGTCCACTGAAAAAAAAAACATACAATTGTCAAATTACCAATACAGTCATAACTACATATGTAAAGCAGAGTATAATAAGGAGCAACACATAGCTTTTTAGATAGTATTATAGCAAGATACTATGATTTAAGGAGTACGCAAATATTTTGGAGTGAAGAGAAGCTCTCCTACATCTCAGTGTGTTTATCCAATTTGAACTTCATGTGGTTCTTTCGTAGGACTGAACTAAATTAGTTTCATTCACCCACTCAAGAATTGCGGAAGCATCTCTTGCTCTCCAGTTGATAAAACTTCTACTGCAGTGAGACCCTGAGAAGCTGGTGGAGAGGATGGGGAGTGGTAGTGATGAGATGATGTGTCCCGATGTACTCCCTCAGGCTGTTGCTCCCTGGGGATCCGTACAGTGAAAAGGTGGTTTAAGGAATCAGGCAAGAAGTAGAAAATAAAAGTCTCTGATTACCAAGTGCAAAATAGGAGTTGTAGTACATCCAGCAATTGTTCGTGCAATTTCTCTTCCCAGATGATTAGGTATGGTGGCTGGCAAATAAAGATGATGGCACCTCTGGTATGCTATATGCTGATGTCTTTCTCCTGAACCTCTGGCTAACAGCTGAAAGCTGGTACCAACAGCTCTGTAAAGGCAGCAGATCCACTAAGTGGTATGACAGCAACTGCACTTCCAGCAACCTGGCTAGGTGGAGCTTAGCTTCCAGACCATTACATTGCTTGGCATGTAGAGTTGTCTCCTTGCCACACATTCTGATTGCTAATGACAAAGCGGAGAGTAGGAGGAAGAGTAGTCTGAGCAGGAGAAGCAGTAAGTAATGATGACAAGCAGGGCTGGCTTTAGGTACATGGCGTTCTGTGTGAGAAGTTATTTTGGGGGGACTCCATACACACACACCTCCGCAGCCATATAGGTAATTAAATACACTAAATAGAGACAACAGTAGTCAAATTTTAAATGTACCAACTCTATGGAGAAAAGAATACACAGCTAATATTTAAAGGGCTTGTCTTATGTCACCATTACTAAGGCGAGATGAGACACAGTCCTGACCACCAGCTGGCAAGGAAACAAAGGAATGTGGTGGCACTAGCTGTTTCTGTAGCTCCCACGCACTGCAATGGGAGCTATTGAAATAGCGAGAGCTGACAAGCTTCACTGTTTCCCAGCCGGCTGAGGGTCGAGATATTGTGTCTCTAGAACTAGAACTAAGCACATTACATAAATACAGAACCATAATTAAGCACATAACATAAATACCAGTGCAATAACCAATCCCATTACATAAATACAATACCAGAACCAAGACCATTATAAAATACAACACCACAACCAAGAACATACATGAATACAGAACCCACAAAGAACAGTTGTTCTGCAGTAGCTCCGGCTCCACAGCTCCACCTGTTTTGCAGTGGACAGAGCTGGTTACTGCAGCACTGTTCCCATTGAAGTGATTAGTGCACTAACCAGCTTCATTCACTATACTATACTACAGTGTACAATGCACAAGGCTGTGTAGTTCCAGCGTTGGGTTCCATCAACGGAACTACTGAAGAACGGCTGATCAAGGAGGGGTACAAGGAGTCAGAGCCCTGTCAATCAGAGTGATAGGCCATCACTCTGTAAAGACCCTTTAATGACGTGTTCTTTAGAGGAAAAGATCACTTTTAATGTTGAGTAGGGAAGAGCGAATCGACTTCGGATGAAACATCCGAAGTCGATTTCGCATAAAACTTCATTCTAATACTGTACGGAGCAGGAGCTCCGTACAGTATTACAATGTATTGGCTCCAATGAGCCGAAGTTATTGCTTGGGTTCGGTAAATGGTTTTTTACAGTACAAATTAATTTATGAAGTTAATAACTTCGGCTCATCGGAGCCAATACATTCTAATACTGTACGGAGCTCCTGCTTCGTACAGTATTAGAACGAAGTTTTATGCGAATCGACTTCGGATGCTTCATCCGAAGTTGATTGGCTTATCCCTAGTTTGGAACAAATCAAAGTCAAACGAATGTACTACGATCCGAATTTAAGGAAAAATTTTATTCGCCGCAAAGCCAAGTTTCCTCGCACTTTGTGGTAATTAATCTATTCTTCCTGAAATGGCAGCAAATAAAATAAAATACATACTCATCGTCGTGGCCATCTTCATTGAAGATACCATGTGAAATCTTGTGCAGGGTGATGTATGACTTCACTGTGTCTGGCCAGCGAGATTTTGCTTGGTGTCTTCAATTAAGATGGCCACAACGGCCTCTCCGTGAGCAAATGGATAAGGTTAGTATGTTTTTTTTTTACCGAATTAACACTTGAAAGCCCACAATTGTAGCATCAGATGCCGCCATCTGAGGGGTTCAATGATGGGGGCGGCACGATCGCCGCTCTCTGTCTTGCACCCGCTACATATAAAGGAATGTCTTTGTGAAATTCTTCAAAGCAGCCAAATCGAATTTCTCACAACTTTGCTCATCACTAATCACTTTATCATCATTTTCTAAGTTTGGGAATTGTTGAGGAAAGTCATATATTTTACAGCTAAAATGTACAACATCATCAATTGTGACAATTTAGAGGTTTCATTTACTCTAAAACCTGAGGTTAACGGCTAAATAAATGGGGTTAATATAAAGAATCTAAAACATTTTTATTGTTAAAATTTATTCTATAAATAGAAGAAAAAATATCCGAGCCAACGTTGGATGTTAAGATAATTGACCGCCCGGAGATGTTGGAAAAACTTCTGGTTATCACCTGCAGTGGATCAGGACTTCCAGCTCCCAACATCTCATGGAACCATTCACTGGACCTACAATATGAACCTCAAACATTAAGTATTGTGAATTCTGATGGGACCATGACCGTCATCAGTAATCTGACCCAAACAATGAATGAGACCTTAGAAGGGACAAACGTGACCTGTATTGTAAATCACCCGACACTTGGAGCTGAGAAACGTCTTTCTAAACTGGTGCCTTACACAGGTAAGTGAATCCTACCTTCTAGGACAAGTACTGTCATCATCCTTGAGTAGTCTTCGGACTTTCACATATTTAGGTCTTTCCTACCCTAGATAGGATCCAACAATCTTAATTGAAATGTCATGATCTGTAGCCTCAGGCCTTGCATCAGGCATCAGTTTCACCCACAGTGTTCATGTAAAGACAGGACCTTTACATTAATGCCCAATTGTGAAGTCCCTCAGGTCTGTATATTCAATAGAGCTGTTCATTTTTTACACTGATACAGTGAGTTCTCCAATTAATGAAAGCCCTTTGCTGCAGTACTAGGCACAGCCACATTCATATGAGTGGCACTGTACCTGCGTAAGCAATGCACTGCCAGCGGAGACTGCTAGAGTGCTGAGGCCTCTTTCTTCTGCTGATCTATGGTGGTCCCTGTGGTTGCTCATCCATCTATCAAACATTGGTGGCCTACAGAGGTGGCCTTTCTTCCTTCTTTCTTTTTGGCTCAACATATTCAAAGATGTGAGGAATGAGATGACCTTTTTATAAAATTTTAAAAATAAATTAATGAAACTTTGCTTTTTGCCTCTATCACAAGATGTCCATGTGCGGTCTCTAAGTTTTGTGATTTGCAAGCTATCAATATTGTATTAAATAGTCCTTAACCAATTCTTAGGTAGTGATGAGCGGCAGGGGCAATATTCGAATTTGCGATATTTCGCGAATATTTGGGCGAATATTCGCCATATATTCGAGAATTCGCGAATTCATGATCTCCAGGCATTATTTTCTTGATTGCGAAAATTCGCATAAAATTCGCATTCAAATGTTCGCATAAAAATTCGCATGAACTGGTATTTTCCCGAAAATCGAATATTTGCAATTACGAATATATTTTGCGATATTCGAAATATTAGTGAATTCTCGAAGTGCCGATATTCGCGATTAAAATTCACAATCGAATATTCGTGAGCAACACTATTCTTAGGGTGGACACATCTCAAAGAGGTTTCCAGGATTTTACTATTGGTGGTCTATCCTGATTAGTGGGGGCCTGACACCCTGTATCCTGTTGATCAGCTGTAATTTTGGAGTCGGAGTTCAGCCACAAAACTACACCGCTCTGTCCACTGGTTAGTGTGAGCTGCTCCCATGGAAGTAAATGGCGAGATAACCAGCTCCATCTGCTACACAATGGACGGGGCTAGGTTGTTTCGGCGCACGAGATACTGAAGAACAGCTGATCGGCAGAATTTTGGAGAATTGGTCTTCAATTGTGAAATCCTGGACAACCAATTTAAGGATATGCTATAAATGTTTAACCATGAATTTACTCTTTCAAATAAAATAAAAAATTACAAAAAAAAAGCAATAATAATACTAAAGGTTAATTGTAAAGAGCCTAGGGTGATCCAAACGGTAGGTTTTATACCTTCCTCTACAATATCTGCATTCACATGTGTACAGGGTAATTGCATTGCAACCGTTTTTACCACCATATCCCTTACCATCATATACTGTACAATATTCACAGCCTTTACACTCTATCCTGAAAGAAATACAGAAAATGTTCAAAAAGAATAATTACAAAGGTTGAAAATGTTTCAGGCTTTACTGTATTGCCCTTATTACTGTATATAAGGAGAGTAAAAAGTACTTTCCTCTCTCGGGTCTGGCCATTGTGACACAGTGAGAGGTTTGGTCTGGGAAAACA